>NC_134402.1:353235302-353535302 GCF_038048845.1 Mixophyes fleayi | reverse complement strand
CCTTAAAATAAACGATGATGAATAAAGTTGCTACACAATAGAAGAAGAGGAGACTAAGCAAAATGTAGACAACTTTGTCCTTTGTTTCATAACCACACATTATACCCATCAGCCATATTAAAAAAAACAAAAAAACAGAATGTAATAAAAATGGAAAAGGTGTGGATATTGAAAAAAAATGAACAGGGCCTGATTCATTAAGGCACAAAACAAAATGTAAATTTATTTTTTATTTTAAGGCCATAAATGGAGCATACGCACATCCATAATCAACTAGGAGCGGATGTGAATACAAACCTGTATTTAACAACAGACGTAGGTACACCCTGCCCTAACAGACAATATACTGCAGGATACATCCAATACATATGTAGAATATAAAAGTCCTAAAAGAGCAGACAGGGGGAAGGGAAAACACCACACACCCCAATTGTGTATTAATGACAAAAATGTTCTCCACCCCAGAAAATACATTATTAGGATGTCATGAATGTCTACTGTACATAAAATTAGTTTTTTCAGAAGCTCCTGATTACAGACAAGTTCTGGCATACATTCACGGCCGCATCGGCACCTACACCTGACCTGTAGCTGGTGCAAGTGATACGTCAGAAAAGCACATAATACTCTGGGCATGCAGAGTGGTATTACACAAGGTACATCACATATTGACATTTACGTTGCTTAATGAATCAGACCCCCAATGATTAATTCTCAGTTTACTGTCATAGTTACCATATCTTACCAGCAATTCAGATACATTTTTTGTTCATGATTTCCCTGTAGCAGAAACAATTGGCTACTAAGGGGGAAGATATAAGGTCTCCTTTAAAGGAACAGTATATTACCCAATTTATGCAAAGGTTTTCCATTCACCCTACTAAATTGAGTTCAGGACAATACATGAAAAAGCATCAAACTGGTGTGTCCAGTGAACACGTCAAAATTGCACAAATCCTAAACCCTGTATCACAGTAGTCAGATTTACACTAAAATGTACTTTAGTTGTTGGTTCTAAAAAGTAGGAGGTCAGCAAATGTCATTTTACTAATCCAGCTATTGGGAAAGTTATCACAGTGGCTAAGTGGTTAGCACTTCTGCATTACTGCACTGGGGTCATAAGTTCAATTCTCAATCATGGTCTTATCTGTGAGAAATTTGTATGTTCTCCCCGTGTTTGCGTGGGTTTCCTCCGGGTGATCCGGTTTTCTCCCACACTCCAAAAACATACTGGTAGGTTAATTGGCTGCTAACAAATGGACCCTAGTCTCTGTGTGTGTGTGTGTGTGTGTTCGGGAATATAGACTATGCCCCAATGGGGCAGGGATTGATGTGAGAGAGTTCTCTGTACAGCGCTGCGGAATCAGTGGCGCTATATAAATAAATGGTGATGAGACACCATAATCAATGAAGCGATAAAGCAATAGTTTGTGTTTAACAAATTACCATAATTTCTACTTTAGATGGATTTGATCTACACCAGCCATCTAAACACAGTGAAGGGAGCATAAAGATGATCTTCAATCACTAGGCTGAAGGAAGGATTCATCCACACAAAGGTTAAACACAGCATGTGCTATTTTTCTCTCACTTTCCTTTATTTCATGGCACTGATTACGGATTATTATTCAGTAGACAGTGACAGAATAGTTGCTTAGTGCAGTATTTCTGCAAAACTGGATTAATTCTGCCAGTGTAAAATATCATAATCTGTCTGATTTAGCCGGTGCTGCCACTAATGTGCAATTGTCCTTGCTTCCTCCTCTGACTAACACAGCAGAGCTTGAGAAAGAGTGAAACACTGCAGGAGGGAAGGTGAAGATATGTACATTGCGTAAGAGGCATGACATAGAATGGAAGGAGCCCAGGCAATAAATGGAGCAAAGGTTTCAGAGAGATTATTAGTGAAGTAACTACAAAGTCTGCAAGCACAAATATAGAGATGTCTAGTGTTCTCTAACCAATGATCTAAATAGTCTTATTACACCTTAGTCCATACAATTTAATATAGCATTTTTTCCCCCATGGGATATATCCTTCTTTTAATAGCACTTTAAAATTATATTTTAGTTTATACCTAGTTAAAATATACATCTATATATTTGCTGAAATAGAAGCAGAATACACTCTCCTTCCCACAGCCATTTTCACATTACTACATCATAAAGTGGGCTACAGTCTCCCTGTGACGGTGATGCGGTTAAGACAGGGAAGTTTTTAAATAGTTATTATAGCTTCCTTTTATATTTGTATTTAGCTACTTTTGTTAGCAGTCCCGCCGCGACTCTCTGGGCTCCCCTGCTGGCGTCCCGGCCGCCGCTATGACGACCGGGACGTCACTTCCTGTTTCAGCCCCCCGGGTTGCCTGGGCACTGGTGGCCATAACAACTTTAGGATTATTTGGATCAAATAGTAGTTAATATACAGCCCACCATTAGATCCAAGTTACTCTAGATTATAATAGTATTAGAAGAGTTCCCGTCAGGACATTCCCTATACTCCTATAGGTTGTCCCACGACAGAGGAGAGACTAGTGACCAGTAATCTAGCACCACCCCCATGATTGCAGACAACATTACCTGTCACCATAAAAATTTGGGTAAGAGATATAAAATCCCGACCCAAAATATCTATGGTTAATTGTCACAAGCCAGTTAAGAATCTAGCCAACTTTAGTTCTTTGGGCAATATTACCTGCAAATTTGTAACGGCTTATAAATAGTATGCATATATACGAAACTGGATAGACCAGATTGTGCTGGATCGCAATGTATATGTCAATGCATACATACAACACCCAGACAAGCCATACATTGAACCAGAGGCAAATCTGAGCAGTTAAGACAGAAATTATAAACTTCCCTCCTCATTCGCATCTAAGCATATACTGAAAACACAGAACACATTGGCCTTAGGAAACAATATTCACTGCACAATTTGTCCTCCAATGTAGGTGCGGTTGGCATCTACTGAACACACACTTCAATGTACATTACAGACTTCAGTGTCATCTTTACAGCAGAGGTAGGTAACCTATTGCTCTCCAGCTGTTGGAACCCACAGATAGCCGACCTCCGCTTTAGAGAGCAAATATTGTACTAACCTGACAGATTTCCAGCTAAGGTGAGGAAAGCTCATTGCAGGATTATATGAGATGGGGGATAAAATGCATTTATAGCCACTGTAAACCAAAGCCTTGTCATTCTTCATTTTATTTCTGAACAGGAATAAATCGTAGGAGTTGTTTTATGGTACGAAGTAAAAAAATAAATAAATAAAATATATACTTTGCCCCGCTCTCGTCTATCCGATCAATGAGACATTCGGCCCTTGTATTTCCTAATAAAATCAAGACACACCAGCCCAGGTGCCACCTTTACTGCTTTAAGGGCAATTCCAAAAACTTTTGCTCAGTCTATTTTCTAAATCAAGTTTCCTTCATTTCACCTACTCGCTCTGAAACACCCACTAAATATGTAACAAACCTTTACAGATTACCTTTTAGTCTTATTATTGCTAAAAATCAGTCACTCCAATTGGTACGGCTACACTTCAGCCACACTCACAGCACTTGCAGCCAACAAGGGCGTTATAAGAATCCTTCAGCCTCCACTTTCCACAGACTTCGCTCCTCTGCCCTAAGCCTTTTACAGATTATCTGAAACTCATTCAAATTGTACCTTCCCCCCCCCCCCTCCTCCTATGTAGGAATTACGTTCCAACGAACAAAGCTAGATTATATTGCTTGTAAATAAAAAAAAATAAATGAGATTTTTTTATATATATATATATATATATATATATATATATATATATATATATATATATATATATATATATATATATACACATATATACATATATATATATATATATACACACACATATACACATACATCCTCCCTCACCAATAAAATCTTTAGCCATTTACCTCTTTGACCTCTTTACTGGTACATTTAAGATATTTATGTCTTGACTAACAGTTTACAGACTCAACAGGTGCCCTGAAAGGATGCTGCCCATACTCCCCTAATGCAGCATAACCCAGCTGAACTGTAAAAGATAGTGAGTGTATCTAGCATCAAGACATTTCTGCTGTAAAAATGGACAAATCTGGTTTGCAGCAACAATACACCACAGCTACGCCCAGCCCAAGCATCAAGATACACTAAATGGATAAAAGTATTCGGACACTTGCCCATTACACCAACAGGGACTAGCATGACCTTGTATTCAAATACATATAATATGGCGTTGGTCCTCCTTTTGCAGCAATAACAGCTTCCACTCTTCTTGGAAGGCTTTCCACAAGATGTTGGAGTATTTCTGTGGGAATTTGTGCTCATTTATTCTGTAGAGCATTTATGAGGTCCCAGGCACTGATGTTGGACGAGAAGTCCTGGCTCGCAATCCCCGTTCCAGTTCATCCCAAAGGTGTTCAATGGGGTTGAGGTCAGAGCTCTGTACGGGCCAGTCATGTTCTTCCACACCAAACTCATCAAACCATGTCTTTGTAGTCCTTGCTTTGCGCACCGGGGCACAGTCATGTTGAAATAGAAAAGGGCCTTTCCCAAACTGTTGCCACAAAGTTGGAAGCATAGCATTGTCCAAAATGACTTGGTATGCTGAAGCATTAAGATTGCCCTTCACTCGAGATATGGGGCTTAGCCCAAACCCAAAAAAACAGCCTCATATCATAATCCCTCCTCCAAACTTCACAATTAGCATAATGCAGTCAGGCAGATAACGTTCTCTTGGCATCCGTCAAACCCAGACTCGCCAATCTGACTGCCGAACAGAGAAACGCGTTTCATCACTCCACAGAACACGTTTCCACAGTTCAGTGTCAGTGTGCTTTACACCACTCCATTTGACATTGGTCTTTGTGATATAAGGGATTGCATGCAGCTGCTCAGCCATGGAAACCCATTCCATTAAGCTCCCGCCGCACAGTTTTCGTGCTTACATTAATGTAATGGAAGTTAGGAAATCTTCAACTAAGAAATCATCAATGCTTTGGTGGCTTTTATGCACCATGCGCCTTAGCAGTCATTGACCTTACTGTGATTTTAAGTGGTCTTTCACTTTGTGGCCAAATTGGTGTTGTTCCTAAACACTTCTACTTACTAATAATATCACATACAGTTGATCGTGGAATATCCAGCAGGGATGAAATTTCATGAACCGTATTATTGTAAAGGTGGCATCCTATCACAGTACCACACTTGAAGTCACTGAGCTTTTCAGAACGACCCATTTTGTATCAAAAATGTTTGCAAATGGAGACTGCATGGCTCGGTGCTTGATTTTATACACCTCTGGCAACGGGTCTGATTGAAAAACCTCAATTTAATAATTAACAGGTGTGCCCAAATACGTTTGTCCATATAGTTATGTGATCACTGCCCAGTTTAGCTACACAAGTCTAGATCTCGTCTAGGTGACACTGTGGGCAGTAATTGTAGTAGTTTTCATCTTCAGAACAGTTTTCAAAGTGCCTGGCAATAATCTGGCCAATTTTGATCAGATTATTATGTAGAATCTTGTCTTGGAGCTGAAAATAGAGCAACATAGGTCCACATGTCCAATATCACAGAGTGTGATTCAAAACACAAAATGTTATTACAACTACATAATACTCTAAAAGACCAACCTCTCACCTGCTCTCTGGACCATCCTGTTCCAATTTATTCACACTTTTACTGCACACACATCATACCCTTCAGCGGTGTATAATGTTCTTGTACTTTCTATTGGGATGTAGCAAAGCCCTTTTGTAGACTCTGCCTACATGGGTGGAGTGAAAGTATTTTGGCTTCATTACCACCACTAAGACATCAATCAAAGATAAACTTCCTATATAGGAAGCTACCAGGAACTTAGTTTGCATTTCACACTTTGGGCTACTGGCTGGCCTATACTTTCACACATTGCTTGTGAGGTGTTTGTACAATTGGTAAAGAGCACACAGTTGGTTGTAGCTTTATAAATATTTTTAATTTCCTATTACCTTAAATGACCCATCCCAATAAGTGCATTCTTCCAGTCCTGTATGATTTTCTGGCTTTCGGAAAACACTACAGAAATTAGATATTCAAATTCAGTTTCCAAAGCACCTAACTTCTCAGTAACACATGTCCACGTTTTACAGGAATATATTCAAATACAACAATACATTAGAAGCAATTGTGGAGATCAAATAATTCTCATATAATTTCTGAGACTGAGGAAACATCCTGCAGAGTTGCACAATGCAGTGAGCAATTGTAACATACATTACACCGTAACAAAAAGATGAACTGAGAATTCACAGCCAACAATTACATAATTTTATAATTCAGCATTTATGATTTTAGTGTAATAAACACGTAACTGCTTATATGAATAGCTTTCATTTTATTTAAAAGGCCGTGGTATTTTCTGGATAGCTTTTCAATAACATCCTGATTTTTGATAGTCTTTCTAAAGCAGCAGATAAAACAGGTGCACAGTTCTTTTAAATTCACTGACAGTAAATGCAGACGTTAGTCACAGTATATTATACATGTAAGGGTCCTTTGCAGTAGTGTTGGCAGTGCTCCAGGTATGCCCGTTCCAGTATAGACCCATCAGCCTAGCTCTGGTTCCAGTCTTTGTCTATTCTGTCTCATGAAAAGATCTTGGTAGCTTTTAGTCAGACTAATTCCTGAATTCTCCATTGTATTGCCCCCTTGAGAAATGAAATGTAAGGTATTTAGAGTGTGTTTGTCCAACGGGTAAGCTTCCACACAAGCATCAATTTGGTTGTTGTGAATAGTATCGACCTAATATAAGTGCAATTTTGAACAGAGTGTAAATCCTGCTGCCTAATGATCACCCATATGACTCATTTGTTTTTTAATTGGGTTCAAAGAAATCAAATTCATTGTGTCCCTTGCAATTCATTCATTCCACCTGCCCACCAAATTATCAGATCCAAAATATACTTAGTCTGGCAAACATTGTGAATTGAATAAGATATGTTCATGTAACAATCAGGACAAAGGGTGAGGATTGCAGATCTTGCTGGCAGTGCAGTCTGACTCAGTTTGAGATCCACTGCTATTACACAATACATAGTTAACATTATGATAAACTCCTAAAAGATTTCTTAAGATCCCATTCAAGAGTGCATATTGACTATCAAACAAAGTAAAAAATAACAGGGAAAAGTCTTGCTTAGGCAGCCTATAGAATATTGTATACTATAGAAAATTAAAAATTGACAGTGTATTCAAAAGCAGACAGTGTGGAAGATATACAAGGACCACTTGGCAAACCTATAACAAAAACTAAAAAAAAACCAAAACATCAATATCTAACAGAAGTCAGAGGATGATAATCTCAGAAAGACAAGTGGCAAAGTACGGCAATGGATATGGAAAGTTCTCAGTATCGGATGTCAAGCAAGACAGACAACTGGACCTACATTCCAAAAGAAGACTCTCCAGTACTACACTGGCTGGTCTGCAAATTCTTCCTGTCACACTTGTATCCAACCACTAAGGAAGTGGCACTTCAGAAAAACTGTGTTCCAGTTGTAAAGCCAGATACCATATACGTCACTGCCAAAACGACACCAACTTAACCTAATCTGCATTGTACCAGGAGTTTAATGTGTTATTTCAGCTTTGCTTCTAAGGGTAGGTACACACTGGAGGTTTTTCAACCAATTATCGGGCCAATCACCCAATATACAACCACATATCCCGTTAGTGTGTATACTTACACAATGCAGATTGTAGTTTCATTTGGTTGGTCGCATTGTTTAATATTCTCGTTCCAAGCACCTTCTGATCATGTAGTGCGTATGCACTCACAATATTCAGAGAGTTTACAGAGTCATGGCCTTTTCAGCCGATGCCGGCAATGAACATGTCTTGGTGACTAAATGTAGAGAGTGCTGTAGATGGAATAATGCGTTCGTTCCGAGACTGAACATTTTGAGTCACAGAAGCGAACGAAATTCATTGTGATATGTGGATAGATATAACAAGGTGGTTAATTAGTGTGAAAGGAATGACTGACTATTGTTCTGTCATTCTTTAAACAACTATAGGGCCAGATGAAGAGCACAGATCTGAAGGTAAATCGTGTGTAGTGTGTATGAATGAATAGCCGGTCGGACCTTCAGTCGTAGGTACAATCTCTGTAGATAACAAGCTAGATACACACTGGAGAATTTTCCGACCAATCTAAGTCAATGGAAGTCAAGATACAAATTCAGATAAAGATTGTAAAGATTATATATTTATTTTTCGAGGGAAAAGCCCTTTTATTTTGTTTACCGATGTTTTGAAAGGTTTGCAGTTTCACAGATCACTCTCCTTATAAGCACAGAACAAATGTCATTCTAAAACCACATGTGAAGTGCACACAGGTCTTTTTTCGTGTCACTGTATTCACAATACATTGCCACACTGGGTGGTTTTCTCCTACGTCAAACGATGAAACTATATGCTGTTCACAAACTTAGTGAACCATTTAGTCATATTACTACTTAACCTCATTGGTCCAAAACAAATCCATCAACAATCTCAAAATATACCAGTCTTAATTGAAGCAAATAGATATCATTCTCTTCTGTAGTGAGCACATTTGTTAATACCAGGGTAGGCCACAGTTAAAGACAGACTTGTAAATGTAACAGTTTAAACATGAATCCTGCTGACAGCACATCTTTAAAATCCAGGTTACTCGGATAGCATCTTTGGCTGTTCTCCCTGTTGGTCTAAGGGCTAGGATTTGTCTCTGCACTGGATGAATTCCCAGAAAGGTAATCCTTTATTCCATTACACACACAGTGGTACAGAGTGTCTCTAATCAAAAAATATAAAAAAATAAAATAAAAATAAAATCTAAACTCTTAATTAACAAAGCGCTTCTGTTCCTTCAGAGGACTGCACCACTGAGGACATGGCTGGCAGCAGGTTAAAGGAAATCTATTATAAAAATTTCCACTTTCTGTTATTTTATAGTTTTTACGTGAAATGCAACACCCCACATGGGGTGAATTATTTTAATGCATCTCCACCAGCTTTTCCTGTGAGGTTTCCGTTCAGTATGTGAAGGCATTGAGGCTTTGTGATTAAACGGATAGCAGCAGGTTGTAGTCCAAACTAAATATTTTGCTTACAATTCTAGTTCAATAAAAACAGATTAACACGTACGTGTCACCTACACTGTGGATGTATTTATTTCAGCCTGTCAATACAATAGAAATGAAAAGTAGTTCCTCAAAAAGCCTTATGAACCGGCGATGCAACTAATCAATAATTACAGGCAGGACGTCATGTTGTGAGCTAGATGAGAGGCAGACTTTAAACTGGACCCCTATTTACCATAACACACGACAGTCATGTATGCTGTATTTATTACAAACATTATTTAATAAGTGTCTTCAAAATATTGCAATCTCCTGAATAACTCAGAGTACAAGAATGTATAGAAAAGCATCCTATCCAGGTTGGCAAGATAAAGTATTGTGAAGGATTAGAAAAGGACTCTGGCATTAGCCCGAGAGCAAGAAAAGGGGTAAACAGTCTTGTAACAAAACAAAGAACAAACTGAAGTAGCATTCTATTAAGACACTTAGGAACAATTGAATATGCCCCTAATCCCTGCAGCGTTAAAACTATTACTGTTATTACGGTAATAGTAAGCTGGATTTCAGCTCGCGGCTCAGGGAGCTGCGAGCTGAAATCCAGCGAGAAAACTACCGTAATAACCATTTACGCGCACTATTACCGTATTAACAGTACTAGTGCGCGGAGCACGAGATTTTTAACATTTCCGCCAACAATTGAATATGCCCCTTAGAGGTATATTTACTAAGTTGCGGGTTTAAAAAGTGGAGATGCTGCCTACAGCAACCAATCAGGAGCTAGTTATTTAGTCCATTCTACAAAATGACAGCTAGAATCTGATTGGTTGCTATAGGCAACATCTTCACTTTTTCAAATCTACAGTTTAATAAATATACCCCTTAAAATGAGATCTCCATTCTCAAAAAAAAACAAAAAACATTTAGACAAAAATGTTCCTTTCCCAAATTAATAGAGCTGCAGAAGTGCCTCCTCCAGGATCGTTACCGTTATCATTTTGAATTTGCTCAGTCCATAAAATGCATCCCATACTTCCTTTTAGGCCTCAGATAGGAACCTATTCCATCTTGTTCAGTTAATTTGGGTTTGAACTATCAGGACTTTAAAGTTATGGGGAATTAAGTATTCTGAAGTATTGCAAGTACCGGTATTTTGGGTGAAAAAGGAGCTGGACTTGGGAAACATGGGCATCCTACTCACACAGTGAAGATGAAGATCTCCTTTAAGTCTATGGAGACCACAGCAACTTGATAAACACGTTAAGTCTCTAGTCATTAAAGGAAGTCCACTTTATTTCTATAGTCCTCCACCATGGAAGGCTAATTAATAACTGCAATACTTAAGAAGGGATCCTTCAAGGAGGTGCATGTTTTAAATAAAATTCCATACATAAAGCACAAAACACAAGATCCTGCTGCAGGTAACAATTTGGCATTGTTGATGTTCGCTTCAATTAAAGGCCCCATCACAGGATATGTATAATAAATAAAGAGAAAAGAATAATGGGGAGAATATTATAACAAATGGGACTAGAGAACAATTTAGATTAATAGTGCAATACAAACAATAATGCATATATCGGATATGATATATAAACCTATATAACTGCAATTATGAACATGTATGCATTATAAGCAATTACAGTTGCTTCCTGGATTAGCTTTGTATTATATCTGAACCCTTTCCAGTTTAGTTTGCATTTCAGCTCTGACACAGTAAATATAGTACATTTAGGAATAAGAAATGTGTTCACCACTTTGGAATGCTGAAGCTACCGAAGCATCTTTCATTGTGACACAAGTAGTGAGGACAAGTCAGGTCCTGGCTAGATAAATCATTAATTGGGAAAAAAAAATCCTGTATTTTGCACCTTATATTACTAGTTAACACAAGCTAAATCACTAAGATCATATAACTACTAATTTTAAAAAACACTAAAATCTGGATAAAGATCCCTTATTCTGTCTACATTTATGACATTTTACTTTAACAGCTCAGTGATAAAACATCTAGTCCCAACTTAAAACAGAAAAATAAACACTTTCATAGTCTACACTTAAAATCATGTATAATATTTACTTTTCAGTTTATGCTGTTGTGAAAGGTGGGCTTAAAGAACTCAAACACAGGCACATAAAGGCCACAGTAGCGAAATCTGTCAGCAGTGAACATGCAGAAAACTGGTCTGTTCTGTAGAATACCTATATAGGTGCACACATTAAGTGCAGGTTATTTACATTGTTCTTAAACCAAACAAAAAGACAATCACCTCAGCTTGTCAGTGGTTTCGGTTAAGGCAAATAATGGATATAAGTATACTCCTTCCAGCATGAACTTTCACTATAGTAGCAGGAGATGAATTGTGTGCTAGGCCTCAGTGCTATAGACCTAACCGAAACTGTAATTGCAGTGACTGGAAGCTACTCCCCCTGTCACCAGGCTGCCAAACTTGCTCTTTATTTGTAGGCTACCTCAGCACTTTGTGTTCCCTGTGCTGCTGCATCGATGGGCTTTGCACATTCCCCTGAATGATCTCAGCAATGGCCCTGGACACAGTCATAATAATCTGAGCAGCTTCTCGTTCCTGCCTCTAGGCCACTCCGGGGAGAAGTTCTCCATATGCGCAGCGGCCAAGACTTTCCCGGCAAATGCTGAATACACAGGGAGGAGGGGGGGAGAGAGAAATACAGATCTCCCATGATCCGGCCAGATCCCAAACTCCATGCAGCTGGAAAGGAAATGCGGTTTAGGAACGAGGAGGGCCAACTCTACCCAGGCATAATTACTTGTCACTGATATGTCCTCCCTCCATTAACAATTCTAATTGATAGCCTCCGATTTGTGACTTTGCTTTACAAACTATGGAGGGCTTTGTAGATTATAAAACAGGAGTGTTTGCATTTCATTATTTAGCAACACAGCTGAAAATTAATGTGCTGAGCCATTATGGGGTTAAAGCAGTTTAAAAATGCTTTAAATCATTAACTAGAATGTAATCCAGCAATTGTGTGAAAATGCCACACAGCCAGCAAAGTGTCGCACTGTGTACACACAAACCTATATGATCTATAGGTTATATGTAGTTAAACAGGCTCGTCCCGTGTAATATTACTGACTAGTGATTGTTCCCACTGCAAAAGGGGAAAAAAAAAACATGAACGCGATGAACAGAGACAGTGGAGACATAGAAACACATTTATCCCCTATGGAAAGGCTGTCTTTTCCCTTTACCTCTGTATCCATAATGGCTCTGTTCACCCGGTCTCCAGCACGCCCTGAAGCCACTAGAAGGAAGGCTGAAACCACTGGATCATCCAAGTGTCAGCAGCCACAATATATACACCCAGATCCTTGGTTCAGCGGGCTCCTCTTCTCCTTTAACAAGGTTAAATCCACAGATTCCTCTTTGCTCTCTCCCCAGTGCTGCCTAAGATGTCTGGCCGAATCTGCTTCCCTTTGCTCTGTGCTGCTTTAGAGAGCAGCAAGTTTGTGATCATGCTTTGCTTGGCTCCTTCTGTGTCTGTGATTCTGCAAGAGATTGATGGCACGGATCCAACCAAGTCTTACACCAAACAAATAGCTTTCACATTTCTCCCTGGGCTTTTCTTAAAGGGGCAGGCTTACTTTTTTCACATAATGTTTTTTTCTATGGCATTTGATCTCCCACTGACATGTATTTAAATATAGTTTGGGCAAGCTTGCGTTGTGTTTTCCAAAAATACATTTGACTTACATCTTTATGCATTTTAGCATCAGGTAAAATAATTTTTTAAAAAATATATGTTAACATATGATTCCTGTTTTGATTATTGATATTTTGTTGTTTTCTTCCAAATTATTGTTATCTACTTGCTCTTGAAGTATGCTAGTTTGTAGAGCATGAATACATTGTACTTAATAAGACATGCTGTAAGATATCTCTGCAATGCAGTACATATTTTTTTAAAGTCTCTACCCCCACAGAGCTTACACTCAAAAACTGAAAAGTCAATGTGAGAAAGATCTTTGCCCCAGGTGACAGATTTATGCTGTGATGACCAACTTAGTTGACATTTTCTTTGAACACTCATACTCACCCAAGAGGATTATTTTTATATTATCACCTTGATCTAGCAGCTAGGGCACCTTCCTTTGACATTTACATCACAATGTAATCCATTTATGTATGGTACATTCCTGTGCACGTGAAAACGGCACTAGACCCCAACCCAACAAAAGTTTGTCTCAATTTTGTAAACTGCTCTACAAAAATGACATGTGCACCAGTTAACCCAAATCTGACTCAGTATTTTTGCAAAATGTCATAGACACTAATATAATCATTAAGTGCCTCATCCTCTACAGACACTGCAAAGAGCACTGCTAAACAATTTAATGAGAGGAAAAACGGGTATGTGTCAGTAATTTAGTCTAATGAGCTTTATATACACAGAATTATACATTGCATTCACGGCAAATCCATTTAACAAAGAGAGATACCTTTAAACAACCTGATGTATTGTATGGCTTTGCACCTCTTATGTTTTGTTATCATCTGTTATTTTAATGGTCACAGCTTTACTTATCTATGCTGTAGGACATACACTTGAGGATTTCAAGAGAAAGTCATAGCAAATTAAAAAGAAAAGCCTTTTACATGTGGCCACTAAGAGTTAACTGAACATTTGAGTGTTAGTGAGGGGGAGGGACTTTTGGTGACAAGTCAAACTGTACTCCTGTAGTTCCCCATGTGACTTCACTAAAGTCCAACATCAAATCATGTCACTGAAGCTCTTCATAGCCACAAAGCAATGTCAATATTATTACTGATAATTTACCTTTGTCAGGGTTTCGCTAGTAAACAAAAGACAAGAGATTCATTGAGAAAAGCTTGTCCTTTAATTTCTTTTTGTTTTCGTTTTGGAAAGCTGTATTCATTCTGTGTTACTTGTTAATACTTCACTTCAGTCAGTCTGTACTGCTATAGCCTTAGCATCCCTGGGCCTGCATTCTCTTCTTCTATAACTTGAACTTGCTGTGCTGAATAGGGTTATAGATATCTCCATTAGAGAGGTAGATGCTGTATAGTAATTACTAGCAGAATGGTCAGGTGAATTTCCACACAAGCACTTCCATTCCAGGACTGATTTATTGATTATAACAATAAATGCAATGAGCTCAGCAGGGAAGCGACAGTATTCAAGTAACTTTATGTTTAGTGCATGCAAAGGATTGTTAAAGTCCAGCTCTTAGAACAGTGCAGGTGGTGCACACACTTTTGGATCACACCAAAGGGGTATATATTATTCTTATTATTTAAAGAGTGCCACAAAGGGTTCCTAGCGCTGTACAGTGGGCATATTATAAAACAGAACACAGGACAATACAATAAACACATTGCAGTACAATTCACAACATAGCTACACAACCCGTACAGGGCAATGAGGTGCAAGTGGGAACAGCAATACACTATAACTAAACGAATGAATGAGGAGAGGTGGGGGAATGAATCAGCGCCCAGAGCACGGGAGAGGATAAACGGTGGAATGGCTTTAATGACCAGGTGGTTATTTAGGGAGTGTTTGAAACTTTGCCGGGTAGGGGATAGTCTGAGGAGCAAGAGCTCTTTAGAGCTGGGGGCAGCATGGGAGTGATCTCGGATGCGTGAGTAAGACGTGGTTACCAGAGGGGAGGGGTGGCAGTGGCTGTTGGAGAGGGTAAAAGGGAGTATGTATGGAGATGAGATTGGAGATCTACCCAAATCTGAGCAATGAGACAGGAACCCACACTTTAGTCCAGACTGCTACCAGTAGTGCAACCAGGGCCTGCGCAACCTTTAGGCGACTTTAGGCAGTTGTCTATGCGCCAGGCTCTGGAGGGGGCACTAAGGCTGGGTACTTTAATAATGTCCCTGAATGAGACATTGTTAATGTATTTATGCTGGTAGCAGCTGCCGGCAGATTGTATATAACCAGGGATGGGAGCAGCCATTGACAATGATGTCACACATATAGACAGTATCTCTCATTCACTAAGCAGAAGACGGCAGCGGCTCAGCGGGGCGCCCCTCCCCTTTACCCTTGCCCTGATAATCTCCGCCCGAAGAGCTGCTGAGGAAAGAGCAATGGCTACTTTGAATAGCAGCAGCTCAGCCAGCAGCAATAGCCACAGCCACTGGATATTAATATTTATAGCAGCAACACTGTGCACCACATACTGTATAAGTAAAGATAGGAGAGTGACTTTACTTGCTGAGTCTAAAGAAACACAAGGGTCACCTAGTTAACATAGATACAGTAATAAACTATATTAAAAGCTGGTAGGCAAGGGGTCATATGAGAGGAATGCTGTTTGGCAGGGGGCAGGTGAGGGAAAAACTGGTGGGCAGGGGGGCATGTGTGACAAAAGCTGGTGGGCAGGGGTATGTGTGTGAAACACTGGTGAGCAGGGGGCGTGTATGTAAATGTTGGTGGGAAAGGGACATTTGTGACAAAAACTGGGGGTCAGCAGGTGACTTGTCAGTGTGTACCAAGTGTGTGATATCAGTGTGACCAGTGTATAATGATCAGTGTGCAACAGGTGTCATGTCAATGTGACTTGAGCATAGTGGTCAGTGTGTACCAGGTGTGTTATATAGCTGTGACCTATGTGTAGTGATCATTGTGTACTATGTATATGATCCAGTGTAACCTGTGTGTAGTGATCAGTGTGCATGAGGTATGTGATATCATTGTGACCTATGTATAGTGATCAGTGTGTACTAAGCATGTGATGTTGGTGTTATTTGTGTATAGCGATCAGTGTATCGGGTGTATGATATGAGTGTGACCTGTGTATAGTGATCAGTGTATATAGGGTATGTAAATAGTGTATTTTTGCTTTGTTCCAATATCTAACATTTGGGACCACCTCTCTAAAAACTTGCGTTTGCCCCGGGCAGCAGTGGATCCGGAACAGCATTCTGCATCTGACATCAGTGCATTTTCACACTTGCCTACCTGGCGCATCCTAAGACAATTCCCTTCTCATGCTCCACCTGCCCATTTCACTCCACCTCTGTCATCTCCATTTACTACCCTAATCCTCTTAATGTTAACTCTCACAAGTTTGGCCTTCCCTACCTCCTATCTCCTTATCTTCTTTGTAATGTTTCTTTTGTTCTAGTTGTGTCTTATTATGTAGTTGCTTTCTATAAAGTCTCTTGTATTGATTTTTATTGATTCTATTGTTTCTCTTGTCCATTATTTATCTGAATTTTTTTTCAGTTTATTTTTTGTTGATTGTGCGGCACTGCAATTTTTGTGGCACCATATAAATAAAGATGATGATGATGATGATCTGGACTGCAGCCTTGCCAGGAGAGGATGAGTTATTGTTTTTATTTTACAAAGCCAGGCATGTGCGGGGTTTGGAAATGGGTATTGAAGGAGAAGGGGCAGTAGGCTGAAGCTTTGCCTAGGGCGCCAAGAAACCTTGCACTGGCCTTGAGGGCAATTTGTGCAACCCAGAGTATATGGCTGTTCCTGGACTCACCACCGAACTACTGATAAGCTGGTGAGTGTAACTAACATTATTATTATTGTTTATTTATAAGGCGCCAAAAGATTGCACCTTATAAATAAACGCCGTACACAATACAAAACAGTAGACCATACAGGGTAAAACATCCCTGCTAAATCCACTAAAATTAGCAGTAGTGCCTATCTTGGCAGGACCAGTTCATTCTGAGATTTCTCTGATTTGCCCCTTGGCCTTCAGGTATTGGAGGTTCCATTTGAGGCTTTAAGGCTAGATTTACTAAGCTGCGGGTTTGAAAAAGTGGGGATGTTGCCTATAGCAACCAATCAGATTCTAGGGGGCATATTCAATTGACGGCGGGATCGCCAAAAATCCCACACTCCAAAAATATTACCGTTAATACAGTAATATCTCGCTGAATTTCAGCGAGTAAATTACCGTATTAACGGTTTTTTACGCGCAGGATTACCGTATTAACGGTAATATTTTTGGAGCGCGGGATTTTCGGCGATCCCGCCATCAATTGAATACCCCCCCTAGCTGTCATTTTGTAGAGAACACTAAATAAATGAAAGCTAGAATCTGATTGGTTGCTATAGGCAACATCCCCACTTTTTCAAACCCGCAGCTTAGTAAATCTAGCCCTTAGTCAGTTTCTATGGTATGTGTGGGGTCATTAACGCAAAGGGGAACTAGCACAGAAGGGCAAGAACATGACAGAACACAGGCCAGAAACTGAAATAAGTGGCTGAACGGCCAACAGCTTTTTATACCCTGAAATATATTTCCAATTGCTTTGTTTAAACCACTACCAAGACATGTTACAGTAATATGAGAGAAAAGTTTTTTTTTTTTTTTTTTGTGTGTTAAACTATGTACACCGGGACGTAAAATAACCACACATAGTGAGTATTGTATGAAATTACAGTACAGTAAAAAAAACGTTATCTTGAGGGGGGGAAATGTAACTTACCTTGATCTGAGCAAACAGCGATATATATGCTATGCACAATATTTTAAAATGTTTGCACTGCTTAAACATAAACTACATTTAAAAAAAATATTTATTGATTATTATTTGTATTTATATTAGAGATGAGTGGGTAGGATTCATAGAAATACATGAGAACCAAATTTTGGGGTCCCAAGTTGAACCAAGGAATGACTCGGTTTCTCTGGCCTAATTCGCTTCTGTAAACGAGGCAAAATGTAATTTACAGGAAAATGTCAGATCTCGCGTGTTTTGGATCAAGATCTTATATATATATATGTATATCTTCTGCTCCTGATGAAGTCTTGGGTGTTACAAGACGAAACGCGTTGAACGGTATCCAGCGTTAGTTCCATTACCTCATGTGAGTGCTTTTATACTTTTTATTAAAATATTTTTGCATACACATTGAATTATCTTCTTTTTTCATCCTTATGCATTTTCGCCACATGTATGAGGCTGGGACTGTGAAGTCATTGATGTTGCATATGTCTTAAGTACCTAGACGTGAGATCTACATGATTTTTGGTACGCAGATTTTATTACATATTTGTTGCACTCATTTGGGTGTCCTGTATATGATAATCTGAGACAATAATCTCAGACACTCCATAGGATTGTGGGGTATTTGGTGAACGGCCATTTACCAATTACATTTCAGTGTTACACTATGTTTGCTCTTTTTATATTGTATGACTGATTGGTGGAGATTTGGAGGACTATAAGAACAGCAAAGACTGCTCCATTTTTTCCTGGAGACCCATTGCTGCTTACCTTACGGTACGCATATTATTACGCATTTCCACCATGTATATTTGATATTCCACTTAGAGGCGCCCTGCCTGTCTTTGTATTACAATATATATTTTTATATATATATATATATATATATATATATATATATATATATATATATATATATATATATATATATATAGCCTTCCCTCCTGTTTCAGCTGCCGTTTTAGAATTAATAGCATATAGGGAGGTCCATTGCTGGAATTGTGTGCTAATAATGTGTGTTGTAGAGGATTGGAGAGGGAGAAAAATGCAATCAATGCATACTGAACTAGCTGTGGTTTTACTGCAGAAATCATTAAAGTTTATTTACAGATCACAGTATGTTGGAAGTATGTGTTAGAGTGGGTGAGAGTGAAGAGTAGACACTCAGTAACTACTGGTTGTGATACTAGTATAATTCTTAAAGACCAGAGTTGGAACTTAAAACACAAAGGCAGTCCAGTCCAATGATACATATTCTAATTCATACATACTTATTAATATTGAGTATTATAAATTTCTTTGAGAGCCAACATATATTCATTCATTAATTGGCAAGTAGCCCTAATTTATTCTTTGACAGACAAAATATATTCACTCATCTATTGGCAAAAGCCTTTATTTCAAAATATTGGTTAAAAAAAATTCCTTTATACTATTTTTTTTTTGCTACACATTTTAGTATTAACGAAATGTTAAAAACAGATAGAAAGAAAAGTAATATAAGAAATTGTGAAATAAAAATACAAACCCTTCAACAGCAGTCATAAATATCTCAAACCATCTTTCTTGCAGAATGGTTGAGTAAGTGATAATCTCACTGATAGTTAACGTAATACCAGTGAAACATAGATATGTAACTGATACTACGCCAATGGGTAGTTGAACCTTACGGTCAAGGTGCACCAACAGCTCCCTGTTGTATCTCTGGATAGATAATAAGCTAGTCTCATATTCTGGCTCTATATATTAGGAGGAACACTCCACTAAAGTGTTACTAGCAATTTCCTAAATAATATATCTCTCAGTTAGAATACATATGTGATGGAGTAGGTCAATTAGTATTAATAAATTAATATCCTTAGAAATGATCTAATAGATCTACACTCCTATCATATATCACATATACAATGAGATAACGATTTCATATTATTGTGTGCTCTGGAATATCTATGCGGATCCCCGCCCCCTAAGAGAATGATTTCATTTGCTCATCTATTATTGAGTGATCTGAAATATCTATGGGGATCACTGCCCCCTAAATTAATCACAATGCACACATCCAAATAGGGCTCAATTATATCATCCGATGCATTTATGAATCAGAATGGAGATGGGGGGTCTTGTATCTACACATTGGTAATGGCCCCTAAGTAAATCGATTCGCTATCATACATTTACTTGGTGAAGTACAGTGTCATTCGTGATACTTTTCAGTGCTTTAACAACTATACATTAGTATATGAATCTTTGACTATTGCCAATCGAAGCGGACATATCCCCGCTGCTGGCTGCTTTTTCCAGGTTTGAGACGTCAGTAATGACATCATTGCATCCGTACGTACATCCGTACATTTCGCCTACACTTTGTCAAGGGGTAACCAGATTGATAGACCTTGGACTCCTTTATACTCACAACCACCAATCATATGTAATTGCCTTTGATGGACATTAAGTTTAACCAATGAACGCGATTAGATTACTAGGACTAGACTGTAAGCCCCAATGGGGCAGGGACTGATGTGAGTGAGTTCTCTGTACAGCGCTGCAGAATTAGTGGCGCTATATAAATAAATGGTGATGATGATGATGATAACAGTATAGCTGAATCTAAAAAACCAAATAATTACAAGTTATGAATTATATAAAGAGAATTCCATGATATTAGTAGAATATAAAAGTAAAACAATAAATTAATGATGGAAATTAATAAATGGAGTAATCCTAAGATTGACAACAAATTTTATGTATGTGTCTATATATATATATATATATATATATATATATATATATTCTGCACAGATGAATAAATAAAGAATCCCCAATTGATACAGGTAAGTGTGAAAATGGATATATAAGTGCCTAAATGAAGTGAAGCTATCAACATAAGTGTAAATATGAAAAAAAAACAAGAGAAACAATAAATTAAATGTGAGCATTAGTGAGTGCCAATGAGATAGTGACGGATAAATATGTGCTGTTCTTCAAGAGTTTGAAAAATACTAAATCCAATAAAAAATTTTTTAAGTGAGATTAAATATAAGTGATAAAAGATAAATATGAGGTATGGAAGTGCATGAAAAATATGTGATATATTGTACATGTGATATCAGGGTATGTAATAAAAGGGAAAAATGGTAATAAGTCCACATTGGATAAGTATTATAATGGAAGTGAATAAAAGAACAAGCTGTAGAGCTGTGCCAGTAAACAATACCAAGCTCATATACATATCTATATTAATAGCATTTAAATTAGACAAGCTTAACATTTGTGAAGGGATATTCTTAAATATAAAAAAAATATAATAAAAGTGAAATAAACTATAAAAATAAAAGAATAAAAAAAAATAAACATAATAACAAAATAAAAAAATATATAGCAATGTTATAATGGATTATGATTGCAATAGTAATGTCCTGTATATGAATCAAATACACTATATAAAGCTTTATATCTTGTACGTCATTAGTCCTATATAAGTAGCAATATAAATTTAATATCCATGGGTCATAACATGAGATTAAATCGTCCATATCATGAGGCAAATAGTGATCTAAAGATAAATAACTGGAGTGGGGGCAAATGAAAAAAAAAAGAAAAAATATAATCATACACTGAGATAAATCATCTAAATAGTTCCTTCGTAAGAAACTGGCATAACTGTTACTCCCATTAAGGCCAGATGGTGAGAGAGAATACAGGATGAAGATCCACTTACTTTCTCTTTGTAATAGTTGTTTATCAATGTCTCCTCCTCTCATCCCCAAAGTAATCCTATCTATTCCAAAACATCACAAGTTAGCTGGATTGCAGATGTGTTTCAAAAGAAAATGCCAAGCTATAGAGGTCAATTGTTTGTGACAATCTTTATCTCGTGGTGCATTCCGAATTTAACCAATATTTTCGAGTACACACTGATTGAGCATTCTGCTAGTTTTGCCCATATAGATCAAGTTGCATGGGCATTTAAGAACATATATGACTGCTTTGGTTCTGCAATTATTGCAGTTTTTGATTAGGGATGAGCGCACTCGGATTTATGAAATCCGAGCCCACCCGAACGTTGCGGATCCGAGTCGGATCCGAGACAGATCCGGGTATTGGCGCCAAATTCAAATGTGAAACTGAGGCTCTGACTCATAATCCCGTTGTCGGATCTCGCGATACTCGGATCCTATAAATTCCCCGCTAGTCGCCGCCATCTTCACTTGGGCATTGATCAGGGTAGAGGGAGGGTGTGTTAGGTGGTCCTCTGTCCTGGTAGATCTCGTGCTGTGCTGTTTAGTTCTGTGCTGTGCTGTTTAGTTCTGTGCTGTGCTGTGCTGTGCTGTGCTGTGCTGTGCTGTGCTGTGTTCTGCAGTATCAGTCCAGTGGTGCTGTGTGCTGTGCTCTGTCCTTCTGAGGTCAGTGGTGCTGCTGGGTCCTGTGCTGTGTCCTGTTCAGTCCAGTGGTGCTGTGTCCTGTGCTCTGTGCTTCTAAGGGCATAGTTATTTCCCCAATATTCCCCTGTGTTTAAAAAAATAAAAAAAAGTTTTTTAAAAAAATACCAAAAACTACTTTAATTTTTTTTAATTACCACAAAATTTGCACAACCAATCCTGCAGTATAAGCCCATTGGTACTGCAATATTACCAAGTTCACACATTCAGCAGTAAAAGTCCAGTGGTACTGCAATATTACAAAGTTTACACATTCTGCAGTATCAGTCCAGTGGTGCTGTGTCCTGTGCTCTGTCCTGCTGAGTTCCGTAGTGCTGCTGGGTCCTGTGCCGTGTCCTGTTCAGTCCAGTGGTGCTGTGTCCTGTGCTCTGTGCTTCTAAGGGCATAGTTATTTCCACATTATTCCCAAGTTTTTAAAAAATAAAAAAAAAGTAAAAAAAAATAAAATTTTTTAAAAAAAATAAATAAATATAATTATAACCAAATTTGCAAAACCAATCCAGCAGTATAAGTCCATTGGTACTGCAATATTACAAAGTTCACACATTCTGCAGTATCAGTCCAGTGGTGCTGTGTCCTGTGCTCTGTCCTGCTGAGTTCCGTAGTGCTGCTGGGTCCTGTGCCGTGTCCTGTTCAGTCCAGTGGTGCTGTGTCCTGTGCTCTGTGCTTCTAAGGGCATAGTTATTTCCCCACTATTCCCAAGTTTTTTAAAAATAAAAAAAAGTAAAAAAAAATAAAAATTTTTTTAAAAAAAATATATATAATAATTATAACCAAATTTGCAAAACCAATACAGCAGTATAAGTCCATTGGTACTGCAATATTACCAAGTTCACACATTCTGCAGTATCTTGTGCTACATATAATGGAGACCAAAAATTTGGAGGATAAAGTAGGGAAAGATCAAGACCCACTTCCTCCTAATGCTGAAGCTGCTGCCACTAGTCATGACATAGACGATGAAATGCCATCAACGTCGTCTTCCAAGCCCGATGCCCAATCTCGTAGTACCGGGCATGTAAAATCCAAAAAGCCCAAGTTAAGAAAAAGTAGCAAAAAGAGAAACTTAAAATCATCTGAGGAGAAACGTAAAGTTGCCAATATGCCATTTACGACACGGAGTGGCAAGGAACGGCTTAGGCCCTGGCCCGTGTTCATGACTAGTGGTTCAGCTTCACCCACGGATCTTAGCCCTCCTCCTCCTCCCCCCCCCTACAAAAAATTGAAGAGAGTTATGCTGTCAGCAACAAAACAGCAAACAACTCTGCCTTCTAAAGAGAAATTATCACAAATCCCCAAGGCGAGTCCAAGGGTGTTGGTGGTTGTCAAGCCTGACCTTCCCATCACTGTACGGGAAGAGGTGGCTCGGGAGGAGGCTATTGATGATGTAGCTGGCACTGTGGAGGAACTTGATGATGAGGATGGTGATGTGGTTATTGTAAATGAGGCACCAGGGGGGGAAACAGCTGATGTCCATGGGATGAAAAAGCCCATCGTCATGCCTGGTCAGAAGACCAAAAAATGCACCTCTTCGGTCTGGAGTTATTTTTATCCAAATCCAGACAACCAATGTATGGCCATATGTAGCTTATGTAAAGCTCAAATAAGCAGGGGTAAGGATCTTGCCCACCTAGGAACATCCTCCCTTATACGTCACCTGAATAACCTTCATAGTTCAGTGGTTAGTTCAGGAACTGGGGCTAGGACCCTCATCGGTACAGGGACACCTAAATCCCGTGGTCCAGTTGGATACACACCAGCAACACCCTCCTCGTCAACTTCCTCCACAATCTCCATCAGATTCAGTCCTGCAGCCCAAGTCAGCAGCCAGACTGAGTCCTCCTCAATACGGGATTCATCCGAGGAATCCTGCAGCGGTACGCCTACTACTGCCACTGCTGCTGTTGCTGCTGTTAGTCGGTCATCTTCCCAGAGGGGAAGTCGTAAGACCGCTAAGTCTTTCACAAAACAATTGACCGTCCAACAGTCGTTTGCCATGACCACAAAATACGATAGTAGTCACCCTATTGCAAAGCGTATAACTGCGGCTGTAACTGCAATGTTGGTGTTAGACGTGCGCCCGGTGTCCGCCATCAGTGGAGTGGGATTTAGAGGGTTGATGGAGGTATTGTGTCCCCGGTACCAAATCCCCTCGAGATTCCACTTCACTAGGCAGGCGATACCAAAAATGTACAGAGAAGTACGATCAAGTGTCCTCAGTGCTCTTAAAAATGCGGTTGTACCCACTGTCCACTTAACCACGGACATGTGGACAAGTGGTTCTGGGCAAACGAAGGACTATATGACTGTGACAGCCCACTGGGTAGATGCATCCCCTTCCGCAGCAACAGCAACAGCTGCATCAGTAGCAGCATCTACAAAATGGCTGCTCATGCAAAGGCAGGCAACATTGTGTATTACAGGCTTTAATAAGAGGCACAACGCTGACAACATATTAGAGAAAATGAGGGAAATTATCTCCCAGTGGCTTACCCCACTTAGACTCTCATGGGGATTTGTGGTGTCAGACAATGCCAGTAACATTGTGCGGGCATTAAATATGGGCAATTTCCAGCACGTCCCATGTTTTGCCCACACCATTAATTTGGTGGTGCAGCATTACCTCAAGAGTGACAGGGGTGTGCAGGAGATGCTTGCGGTGGCGCGCAAAATTGCTGGACACTTTCGGCATTCAGCCAGTGCCTACCGCAGACTAGAGGCACATCAAAAAAGCATGAACCTGCCCTGCCATCACCTCAAACAAGAGGTTGTGACGCGCTGGAACTCCACCCTCTATATGCTGCAGAGGATGGAGGAGCAGCAAAAGGCCATTCAGGCCTACACAGCCACCTACGACATAGGCAAAGGAGTGGGGATGCGCCTCAGTCAAGCGCAGTGGAGACTGATTTCCGTGTTGTGCAAGGTTCTGCAGCCATTTGAACTTGCCACACGAGAAGTCAGATCCGACACTGCCAGCTTGAGTCAGGTCATTCCCCTGATCAGGCTGTTGCAGAAGCAGCTGGAGAAAGTGAGGGAGGAGCTGGTAAGCCATTGCGATTACACCAAGCATGTAGCTCTTGTGGATGTAGCCCTTCGTACGCTTTGCCAGGATCTGAGGGTGGTCACTCTTTTAAAGTCAGAGGAATACATTCTGGCCACCGTGCTCGATCCTCGGTTTAAAGCGTATGTTGTGTCTCTGTTTCCGGTGGACACAAGTCTACAGCGGTGCAAAGACCTGCTGGTCAGGAGATTGTCCTCTGAAGAGGACCGTGACATGCCAACAGCTCCACCCTCATTTTCTTCCACATCTATGGCTGCGAGGAAAAAGCTCAGTTTTCCCAAAAGAGGCACTGGCGGGGATGCTGATAACATCTGGTCCGGACTGAAGGACCTGCCAACCATTGCAGACATGTCTACTCTCGCTGCATTGGATGCTGTCACAATAGAAAAAATTGTGGATGATTACTTTGCTGACACCATCCAAGTAGACATGTCAGACAGTCCATATTGTTACTGGCAGGAAAAAAAGGCAGTTTGGAAGCCCCTGTACAAACTGGCTCTATTTTACCTGAGTTGTCCCCCCTCCAGTGTGTACTCGGAAAGAGTTTTTAGTGCAGCGGGGAACCTGGTCAGTGAGCGGCGAAGGAGGTTGCTTCCTCACAACGTTGAAAAAATGATGTTTATAAAAATGAATAATCAATTCCTCAATGAAGTACAGCACTGCCCTCCAGATACTACAGAGGGACCTGTGGTTGTGGAGTCCAGCGGGGACGAATTGATAATGTGTGATGAGGAGGAAGTACACACTGTAGGGGGAGAGGAATCAGAGGTTGAGGATGAGGACGACATCTTGCCTCAGTAGAGCCTGTTTAGTCTGTACAGGGAGAGATGAATAGCTTTTTTGGTGTGGGGGCCCAAACAAACCAATCATTTCAGCCAAAGTTGTTTGGTAGGCCCTGTCGCTGAAATGATTGGTTTGTTAAAGTGTGCATGTCCTATTTCAACAACATAAGGGTGGGTGGGAGGGTCCAAGGACAATTCCATCTTGGAACTTTTTTTTTTGCATTATATGACCAATCAACAGTCGTTTGCCATGTTCAAAAAGTAAAACCAAATTTAAACAAATTCAAGAAATTAAACCAAAAGTAAAATGCCCTGTCATAATTTAAAACAAGAGGGATTGACGTGCTCTAGAACTACTGTATTGTTGTTTATATTTTATAAACACTACACTTGAAAGCTTGAGTCTTTCAATAAAAAAGTAACTGTCCATTGCACGAATATTTGCAACAGGGACAATTTTAGGGTTAAGAAAGTCAACTAATAACACTTCGACGCTGTCTGTCTTTATAAACACTACACTTGGAAGTTGGAGGAGGTATTGTGGCCCCGGCACCAAATTTACTACCGGGGCCACTCCACTGTGCAGTCCATATTTAGGTGTATCAGATATTAAACAACGGTGACAGTTGATGCCCAATTTTTTAATTATATTGTGGCCTCGGTACCAAATTGTGTACCGGGGCCACCACACTAAGCAGTCCAGATACTTGTTTGGTGGAATTCAGAGCAGTTGAGGGTTTTATTATTATATTGTGGGGACCACTCTATCTATACCACACTACAACTCTATACCACTCTATTTCATACTTTAATTCTATTTAATACTTTAATTCTATTTCATACTTTAATTCTATTTAATACTTTAATTCTATTTCATACTTTAATTCTATTTAATACTTTAATTCTAGTACTAATTACCATAAAGAGGAACTGCCGCTTCTATTTAATACTTTAATTCTATTAGTAGTTACCATAAAGAGGAACAAAATAAACCAATTTTACCAAAAGTATAATATGACTTAGACTTACAAACACTACACTTGAAAGATGGTGCCTTTAAATGAAAAAGTCAGTCTTCATTGCACGACTATGTGCAACAGGGACAGTTTTTTGGTTTACAAAGTCAACCAATAACACTTGGACCCTGTCTGTCTTTAACATACTTGATGGGATCTCAATGACGAATTGTCTGTACCATGTTTGGAGGAGGTATTGTGGCCCCGGTATCAAATTGGGTACCGGGGCCACCCCACTACGCAGTCCAGATACTTGTTTGGTGGAATTCTGACACGTGGAGGGTTTTTTAATTATATTGTGGCCTCGGTACCAAATTGTGTACCGGGGCCACCACACTACGCAGTCAAGATAGATAGATGCGTATCATAGATAAAGTACATTCAGTGGTGTGGGGCAAATTGAAAAATATTCAAAATGCACTGACATTATCAAAAACAAGAGGTTGTCACACGCTAAAACTCCAAAATGTATATGATGGAGAGGATGGAGGAGCAGCCGTATGTGTAGTGTAATGCAGACCTGTTGAAGGTTTTTTATATATTTTATTGTGGTGCCCAGTGCCCACTCCTCTAGGCAGTCCAGGTACATTTATTGGTGCGAATCAAACAAGTTGATGGTTTTCTTATTATATATATTGTGGTGACCCACTCCTCTACGCAGTCCAGGTACATTTATTGGTGAGATTCATAAAAGTTCAGGGTTTTTAATATATTGTGGTGACCCACTCCTCTACGCAGTCCAGGTACATTTATTGGTGCGAATCAAACAAGTTGATGGTTTCTTATTATATATATTGTGGTGACCCACTCCTCTAGGCAGTCCAGGTACATTTATTGGTGCGATTCATAAAAGTTCAGGGTTTTTAATATATTGTGGTGACCCACTCCTCTACGCAGTCCAGGTACATTTATTGGTGCGAATCAAACAAGTTGATGGTTTTCTTATTATATATATTGTGGTGACCCACTCCTCTACGCAGTCCAGGTACATTTATTGGTGCGATTCATAAAAGTTCAGGGTTTTTAATATATTGTGGTGACCCACTCCTCTACGCAGTCCAGGTACATTTATTGGTGCGAATCATAAAAGTTCAGGGTTTTTAATATATATTGTGGTGACCCACTCCTCTACGCAGTCCAGGTACATTTATTGGTGCGATTCATAAAAGTTCAGGGTTTTTAATATATTGTGGTGACCCACTCCTCTACGCAGTCCAGGTACATTTATTGGTGCGAATCAAAGAAGTTGATGGTTTTCTTATTATATATATTGTGGTGACCCACTCCTCTACGCAGTCCAGGTACATTTATTGGTGCGATTCATAAAAGTTCAGGGTTTTTAATATATTGTGGTGACCCACTCCTCTACGCAGTCCAGGTACATTTATTGGTGCGAATCATAAAAGTTCAGGGTTTTTAATATATATTGTGGTGACCCACTCCTCTACGCAGTCCAGGTACATTTATTGGTGCGAATCATAAAAGTTCAGGGTTTTTAATATATATTGTGGTGACCCACTCCTCTACGCAGTCCAGGTACATTTATTGGTGCGATTCATAAAAGTTGATGGTTTTCTTATTATATATATTGTGGTGACCCACTCCTCTACGCAGTCCAGGTATATTTATTGGTGCGATTCATAAAAGTTCAGGGTTTTTAATATATATTGTGGTGACCCACTCCTCTAGGCAGTCCAGGTACATTTATTGGTGCGAATCATAAAAGTTCAGGGTTTTTAATATATATTGTGGTGACCCACTCCTCTACGCAGTCCAGGTACATTTATTGGTGCGATTCATAAAAGTTCAGGGTTTTTAATATATTGTGGTGACCCACTCCTCTACGCAGTCCAGGTACATTTATTGGTGCGAATCAAACAAGTTGATGGTTTTCTTATTATATATATTGTGGTGACCCACTCCTCTACGCAGTCCAGGTACATTTATTGGTGCGAATCATAAAAGTTCAGGGTTTTTAATATATATTGTGGTGACCCACTCCTCTACGCAGTCCAGGTACATTTATTGGTGCGATTCATAAAAGTTCAGGGTTTTTAATATATATTGTGGTGACCCACTCCTCTACGCAGTCCAGGTACATTTATTGGTGCGAATCATAAAAGTTCAGGGTTTTTAATATATATTGTGGTGACCCACTCCTCTACGCAGTCCAGAAAGATACCTTGTTGCAACGTTTTGGACTAATAACTATATTGTGAGGTGTTCAGAATACACTGTAAATTAGTGGAAATGCTTGTTATTGAATGTTATTGAGATTAATAATAGCCTAGGAGTGAAAATAAGCCCAAAAACTTGATTTTTAAACTTTTTATGTTTTTTTCAAAAAAAATCCGAATCCAAAACCTTAAATCCGAACCGAGACCTTTCGTCAAGTGTTTTGCGAGACAAATCCGAACCCCAAAAATAACGAAAATCCGGATCCAAAACACAAAACACGAGACCTCAAAAGTCGCCGGTGCACATCCCTATTTTTGATGTGATGTACCTCACCATACTGATTTGAAAATTCAACCGTTATAATAATGTAGTTGCAGATTTTACAGCAACCACATCTAAAAGGTCCTGTAATCTTATCCATTCTGATCTTGGGTGTAAACCAGGGGTCAGGGAACTTTTTTACCTTTTACCCCCAAATATATTTAGATACGCCAATGTTACCCTCTTGATTTGAAAGAAAGGAAATCATATATTATTAATTATTGGAATTCAAAAATTTATTGAATCTATTCAAAATTTCTTTGAAAGCTTCAATTGAAAAACTTCAGGTTTTGGAGAAATTACGTTGCTTCATTTTTGATACGAGAGCATCAATATTGGGGCATTTTGATGTCAGAGCAATTTGGATACAGTCTTCAGCATCCAATCGATTTCTCTGCTTTGTTTTTATGTTCGTTAGAGTGAAAATCCTTGTTCGCAAAGGTAGGTTGTTGCAAAAGGCAGCAACTTTTTGACTGCCTCCTCATGTGCAATTTTGAATGCCTTTGCAGCTGTTGACATCCAAAAATATGACAGATCTGCTTTGTTTTCAAATGCAATACGTGCTTCATTATTGCATCGAAGCTCAAGAAGTGCCTCTGCCAACCCTTGAGGCTCTTCTGGTACAACAGCAATTTCACATTTAAAGGGGTCTACGATCCAACTGACAGCATGTGAATCGGCAGCATTACCCCCAGGAATTAAATTTTTACCCCATTTGGGGTAATTTACCCCTGTTCTCTGACCACTGGTGTAAACTGACTCCTAACAAGTCTATCTTTCAGATTGGTAGATCTTCTCCAATTGAATTGCACTTTATCACCTAGGATTTTTCTCAGATCCAGGAACTCCTGGATGGGAGGTATAAAACGTTGTTAAGTATCAACTAACTAGAAGTGGGGAAAAAAAGTATTTCTTGATGAATGTGATGGCTATTGTGTGAGGGGCAGTACCACATCTGTAATAGTAAGTGGACATAAACAGGGTGCTGTTTGACTCTGAGCAGCACATCCTCAAAAATCCAAAGTGTTTCTTGCTTTTAAAATCCAATTGTTTAAATTTGAAGGCTATTGTGTGAGGGGCAGTAGCATCCCTAATAAGCGGCCAAATGACTGGGTGTTGTGTTTGATAGCTGAACTCCCGAAAAAGCAAATAGCATTTTGTTTTAACTAACAATTTGAATGATATTGTGGAGCAGTGTCTGAATTGAAGGTAACAGTTCCTCCTTTTCCTATCTCATTCGGCGTTCACCTGGTGTGGTGGCAGCAACAAGTAGTTCCAATTCTAAGTAGCTTTATTCCTTTCAATAATGGATCAGTCTATTGATCAGGAGCATCCCAGTATTAGTACTGGTAGTACTTTTCCAACCTCTACTAGTAAAAAAGGTCAAGTGGGATGAAAGTGTAAGAAAGGGCGCTCCAAATCCAATCAATGTTTGTCAATCTCAAAGAAAACATCAGCTCTTGATTAGGTATCAAGGAAAAAGTTACTGATGAATGTAGTGAATTGACATGAAAAAAAAAGAAACTATCTAACATTCCATATACCACCCAAAGTGGCAAAGAAATGCTCAGACCATGGCTACTTTTTGGTAGTACTGGTCTTGCTAATCCTCTTATGTGTACTAGAATGCTAAAAGCATGTGTCCAACGTTTTCATGCATCTTCTATAACTTCCCGTGCACCACCTTATTGCTCTGAGTGTAGATCTGTCACTGATACAAAACAGCCACATCAGTGCATGAAAAAAAACCCACTGAGGCAGAAGAACAAATTGGGGGTTCGCAGAATGCTGAGGAGAGCCCAAGGGTGTCCATGAGTGTTATGTGTGAGTCTGACATTTCAGACACTGTTATTATAAAGTCTCATTCCATGATTTTATCAACCATTTGGAATTGTGAGGATTAGTAGTAATGAGGATTTAGACATAGAAATTGAGGATGCTACTTTGGAAATTGTTAATGTGCAACAGGTTGACGGGGGTAAATGTGGATCTGACAGTGATGAATGTGTACCACATGCAATCTTCACTGTCAACACCTTCATCATCAACCTCCTCATTATGAGTACGTAGTCAAGATTACAATTTGCACATGCAAATTGTCTCCCTAATACAATATATGATTCCCAAGTAGAATCCTTGCTCTATGGCTGTTGCTCCTGGGGTTGTAACTTCTGACCAAGAAAACTAAGCATAGCTTTAAACAACAACTGTTTCTGAAAAAAGTTGAAGCGGAACCAAGTATAATATCCATAGATCCGTTCCACAACTTACTTCTACAGTATATGTTCTGTCCCCCTCTTTCGTGGGGGGGGGGGGGGCAGCACAAGACGTGTGCTGTTCCACAAGAAAGACAGACAGAATAGTCTGCCTCTAAAAACTACAGAGTCGGATTGTAGAAGATAAGTGTAGAGGGACGGTTGTTACTGTTATATTGGCAGGGCCTCCATCAGGGGGGTACAGGGAGCACTCCTGTAAGGGGCCCAGAGTCACCTTCTCTTCATGTCCATCCACAGCATTGACATCCGGGCTTACTCTATCTACACCACTGACATCCGGGCCCACTCTATCTACACCACTGACAGCTGGGCCCGTTCCGCCCACACCACTGACATCCAGGCCCACTCTATCTACACCACTGACAGCTGGGCCCGCTCCGACCACACCACTGACAACCAGGCCTGTTCTGCCCATGCGTTTGGTAATATTAGACCAATTAGCCAATAACAACACTGATGTCACAGGCTCACAGCAACCTTCATGAGACATCTACTGGAGTGTGGTGAATACCTCTGAAACTAATGATTTGCCTAACTTTATGAAGGTAAATGCTTTTGTAAAATCACCCTGTATTTTACTAATCAGGTATGGAGACACAAAAGTAGCTCCGCCTACCTGTGAGAGGTCACATTCAAAAATCACCCAGAATTTTAAGTTCCAGATCATGTCTTCAAGTAAGTTAAAACAGGATAATTTCTTCAATTTATTTTTCTCACCCCACTTATCTTGTTCCTTCTTTTACCAAAAATAAAGGAATAATGACTAATGAAATACATTAACGTCTTATAATCCAGAATTACTTTTAAACATCAATGTGATGACAGATTGCTAAAACAAAAAAAAAATCGAAATCTAAATACTTTATAATTATTATAGCAGTGAAATATACTGTAAGCGTTGCCGAGAGACATTTATAAGCAGACAAAATAAAGTTCTATTTACTATGCTTAGTTTTTACAATGTCATTTGTTTTTCACAATTCAAAGCTCATGGGGGTTAATTGCTAATATTGCTGAAGGTGCAAATGCTCTTTAACCCATAGCAACCAATTACCAAATATTTTTCAGCTCTCTGGCACAAGTTAGACAAGAAAAGAAAATGTCTGATTGTTATGTCTAGGGCACATTTACACCTTGCAGCAATGTTTGTAAATGACATCTTAGTACTGCTGCTGAAAGCAGGGTCATTCCAAGAAGTCCCAGCCATAAACTTACCCACCATATATTTAGCTCCCATTGAAGCACAGAACTGCAAGGATTATCATGCACATAGGAAAGGGAATTTTAATTAAGGGGCAAACTCTTTTACCCTTTATCCAGCAGTTTGTGGCCCACCATTAGGCTGGGTATACACTACTGTGTTGTCAGCTGATTATCGGGCCAATCAGACGATGAATGACCGGTTGGCTCAATATCACAGTACTGTGTGCCCTGCAATTATCTTCCCAGAGCCCATTGTATGGTTGAACGAGATTTTTAAACTGAACTAAACATCTTGTTCAACGGTGGAACGATGTTGTTCCAATCCTGCAGTGTATATGTACTCATGACTGTGCTGTCCATCCTCTCACTCTGTCAGGGCTCTGATCATCAGTGTCACGTTGTAGCTGGACTGGGAAAGCTGAAATCAACATTCCACTTCCAATAGCTGTGTGTATTTCGTTTGGTCCTTGTATATCCGGTACATAGACCACTGCGATTGGAAGTGTGCGACTCCCCAACCTATTAAGCACCTTCAGTGGCCGGGAGGAGACTCTATAACTGGTTTAAGGAACTGACGTCTGCTCAAGCATATTGCATTTACCAGAGATACAAATGTCTACGACACACGTAGCAGACTGATCACCTGGCACCCCCGGTGTAGATATTCACAATCTTTATACACCAAGTGTACAGCACCACAACACATAAACAGAAACTCTACTGTCAGCCGTGCTCTAATATCCCAGCCAGCACCACTGGCACAATCTAAAGTTGTCCAGGAGACTGCCACAAATACAAAGTTAGCTGTGCAGGGCAGTATAAACGTCCTGCACCAGGGGTCAAGCACATACACTGACAGGCGTAATAAACAAAAATGTACCGCACTGGGTGAGCCCACTGACCTAGCGATATGGTTATTCTTTATCATTGATATGATATGATTTTATTCTGTATTTCTCTATTAATTCTTTATCGTTAGGAAAGGTGCACCCTTCCATATAATGCAGTATAACAACAAGGGAAAAGAGGAATATGTGTAGTGGGACACTCATGAGGCAAGAAACATATAGATAAAAAGGTTTAAATCTTTATTCAATATCGGTATAATTAGCTAAATAATAAAACCACAAGTGAAAAAATTGAACCAATAAATCATATACTGTTAAAATTAGCAAATAATTGCTAGACTGTGCTGCTGTTAATATGAATATTTATAAGTATATCAGTACTCCACTGGTTAGATTCAGTTTAAAAAATTGTATAATGTCCTGCACAGAGCTAGGATATATCTCAAAGTATATAGAAATCACAGTCTACATAAACGAGGGGGTGCTCCCTACCATAATAGAACATAAAAAGGATCAGAAAAAGAAGGGATTTGGAAGCACTCCTATCCACATTGGATTCAATAATTACCACTAAATAGTTACGGGCAAAAAGCCTTTATTGATAAATAGAAAACATATCCATCTAGATGATGGTATACAACCTCATTGGTAAAAAAGTGAAATATTTAAAAACAGATAGAATATGGTGAAAAGAAAATAGAGCAATGTGTATTTAAAATTAGGGATAGTGGAGCCAGGTAATATGAAAATATATTTCTCTAGGTGTCCATATCTGATAATAGGACAGAGTAGAACATATATAATAACCTGGTATAAGCGCCCCAAATGACTGTGGCAAACGCCTATGATTGCCTAGCTAAGGTATGTGTGAAGCGCTCTTGCCAGGGATATCCTAAAGTGTCAGCCCCATGCTAAATGATAATTAATGGGGATTGGCAAAAAACAGGTGAAAGAATATCACAGATCGGTATATGCCATAGGGTTGGTATTAGAAGTCCCTTAATAATAACATTGATATAGTACCATCAATGTGAGTGTATTAACTGATATAACGCATGCCATGGATTCCCTAGCCAAATATACATCAAGCGCTTAGTGAATTCAAAACAAAAGACACACAGTCAGTAGTATCAGAGCGCTAGCGGCACCACCGCTCGCTGGCTCCACTTCCGGGTATGACGTCAATGTTGACGTCAGATACCCATAACCTCAACGTACGTTTCACTTTAGAACAAGCTTTATCAAGAGGAGCCGATTGTAGCAGAAAACGGGTCTTTTATCACGGGGACATCCAATCAGATGTCTAGAAAATAACTGACATCTAAAGTAGCCAATGATTGTATCAACATAGAATAATCCATTGTATCTATACGACGGCTCACGTTATCCAGTCTCAATTAAACAGTAATCTATTATTGATACAACTCTATTACTATCGTTAAGCTACAAATAGGATTGGTAAGTTCATATATGATATTATATCATAAAGGAAAATGAATTTCTTGGAGATATAAGAAAATGATAAACTATATATTTATATTAATAAAAATTATTATAGGTCTCAATTGTATAGTGGCCAATTATTGGGAAAAATCCCAGAATTCTTATTGGCTCTAAAGGTTGAAAAGTTACTAAAAATGATAACATGATAATGAATGAAAGTTTATGAGAAAAATTATATATATCAATAAACAGATATATGATCACCATGGATGTTGGATATAATATGTAAGGGATACAGGTAAGTATCAAGGTATAAATACATGAGGATCTTGATGTCAAAAGGATATTTGTGTATAATAGACACACCACATAAACCATTCATCATAAAATCAGATTCATGGTGTATATGTATGATAGCCCATTATTAGGATAGATCTCAAAATATAACTGGTTCTTAAAAAGCGAATGAATTCATACGGATTAAGGCATAATAATAAATTAAATTTAATCTCGTACCCGGAAATGCGCATACAGTAGTAAACAAATATATAAATATTAGATATGATATGTGGAGGATGGAGGTAAGTATTACAATATCAATACATGAAAATCACAACATTAAGGAGATGTCAACTAATAAGCAAACCCCATCAGCCATTTTCTGACCAGATAGGATATAGTACCATATTGATTTATAGAATTGTATATCATAATCATTCAATGAACATATGAGGTTATAGATTGAAAAATAGAGGGAAGAGGATATAAATATAAACAAGACATATAAAAATATGGTTCTCAAAAAAAGAAAAGAAAAAATTCTATAGATCGATATAATGGTTGCCTAGGGAACCTAAATGTCATATTGGTTACCCCAGAAAGCATGCATAATTGGTATATTCATTCAAACCATAGGGTATGAGGGAGTCAAAAAGGAAAATCCATCTGCTTTCTCTCTGAAGTAGTTGTCTATTCATATCCCTTATGCCCAAATGCATCTGTTCTATTGCAAAGGCTTGTAATCCATGAGCATTGCCACCATGTTCATTCAGGAAATGCCTGGCTACTGAGGTAAGTTGTTTAAATTTATCTCTGTCAGATTTGGCATTCCTTATAGTTCCTACGTGTTCCAGAATGCGTGTTTTCATAATTCTGCTAGTCATACCAATGTAATATTTATTGCACGGACATTTAAGGGCATAGATGACACCCTTGGAGTTGCAATTAAGAAATTTATCTATTTTATGATTTTCTCCGAATTTATCCTTGAAATCCTTAGTTTTAATCATATAGTCACAAGCTTTACAGTTACCACATTTGAAAAATCCTTGGGTAATAAAAGATGTCTTCTTGGTATTACTAAAATGACTATCAACTAGCCTATCTTTTAAGTTCTTAGATCTACGCCAGGTAAGATTAACTTTGTCATCCAAAACTGATTTGAGAGTATCATTATTCAATAGGATCGGCCAATGTTTCTGTATTATCTGACGGATATCTCTCCATTCTTGGCAGAAATTGCCAATAAATCGAATCTTGTTGGACTGAGTTTTTGATAGCTTCGGATATAAGAGATGGTCCCGGTCTTTTGTTTTTGCTTCATAAAAAGCTCTTTTTATAATTCGTTTACTATAACCTCTCTCAGATAATCTCTTTTGAAGTTCTTCCGATCTTATTATAAAATCTTGCATATTAGTACAATTGCGTCTAATACGCAAGAACTCACCTTTGGGTATATTTTTCACAACTGGTGGATAGTGAGAGCTCGTATTATGCAGTATACTGTTTGTAGCAGTTTGTTTTCTATACAAATCCGTTTCAATCCTACCTCCCAGTCCTTTTTTAATTGTGATATCAAGGAAATTAATTCTTTCCAAACTCATCTCATAGGTTAATTTTAGATTATTATCGTTGGTATTAAGTGTTGTAATAAATTCCTCAAAATCTGAGTTGTTTCCGTTCCACAAAATGAAAATGTCGTCTATATAGCGGACCCACATAATGATGTGGTCAGAAAATCTCTTAAAATTGTCATTAAAGACAGTCTCTTTTTCCCATTGCCCTAGATAGAGATTAGCAAACGTTGGTGCGCATGCCGCGCCCATTGCGGTTCCCCGCGTTTGTAGATAGAAACGGTCCTCAAAAACAAAGAAATTTTTGGTTAGAATGAATCTTAACAGTTCAAGTAAAAAATTACTGAATGATAAATCTTGATTGTCCTGTAGAAAATATCTCACCGCCTGTATACCTGTATCATGGCCAATGCTAGTATAGAGACCTTCTACATCACATGCTATCAACCAGGTATCAGAATCAATTGAAATACCATCCAACAACTTTAAAACATCAGTGGTATCCCTTACGTATGAGGGTAGGCAGTTAACATATTTTCTTAAATGTGTATCCAGAAAAACACTAGCCTGTTCAGTCAGACTGCCCATCCCAGATACAATAGGTCTGCCTGGTAGTACCTTTTTATTTTTGTGTATTTTGGGCAGAAGGTATATGGTAGCAGTTTTAGGATTATTAACCTGCAAAAATTCATATTCGCATTTGTTGATAATATGTGACTCCAAAGCATTCTTAATGATGGTGTTATATATCTTATGGAAATCATCCAAAGGGTTGGAAAAAAGGCGGCGATAGCAGTTAGTGTCATTTAATTGGCGATACATCTCACGTTTATACATATCAACTGGCCAAATAACAACATTGCCGCCTTTATCCGATGGTTTTATAACCACATCATTCCAAAGTTCCATTTCTTTCAAACATGAGTACTCCTCTTTGGTTATATTTTTGTTGGTAAAATGAGGACCACTAGTTTTTAATTTATCAAGATCTTGTGATACAAGTTTTTCAAAAACTGATATTTCTGGGCAAACAATATCCTTAGGAAAAAAGGTAGATTTTTTCTTGCAAATTGGTCTTTCAGTAGAGGTAGGAGTATGTGCTTCTGGGTTCTGTTCATCCATAAGTTGTTCTAAAATTTGAATTGCTTCCATATCCTCTCTACTGTCAAGACAGGCAATAGGTTCTGTCTCATTATCACTATGATAAGTTGAATCTAATTTGTTTTTGTTGTAGTACAGAGACAGCTTCAATTTCCGGGTAAAAAGATGTAGGTCGAATTATAAAAAGAGCTTTTTATGAAGCAAAAACAAAAGACCGGGACCATCTCTTATATCCGAAGCTATCAAAAACTCAGTCCAACAAGATTCGATTTATTGGCAATTTCTGCCAAGAATGGAGAGATATCCATCAGATAATACAGAAACATTGGCCGATCCTATTGAATAATGATACTCTCAAATCAGTTTTGGATGACAAGTTAATCTTACCTGGCGTAGATCTAAGAACTTAAAAGATAGGCTAGTTGATAGTCATTTTAGTAATACCAAGAAGACATCTTTTATTACCCAAGGATTTTTCAAATGTGGTAACTGTAAAGCTTGTGACTATATGATTAAAACTAAGGATTTCAAGGATAAATTCGGAGAAAATCATAAAATAGATAAATTTCTTAATTGCAACTCCAAGGGTGTCATCTATGCCCTTAAATGTCCGTGCAATAAATATTACATTGGTATGACTAGCAGAATTATGAAAACACGCATTCTGGAACACGTAGGAACTATAAGGAATGCCAAATCTGACAGAGATAAATTTAAACAACTTACCTCAGTAGCCAGGCATTTCCTGAATGAACATGGTGGCAATGCTCATGGATTACAAGCCTTTGCAATAGAACAGATGCATTTGGGCATAAGGGGAGGGGATATGAATAGACAACTACTTCAGAGAGAAAGCAGATGGATTTTCCTTTTTGACTCCCTCATACCCTATGGTTTGAATGAATATACCAATTATGCATGCTTTCTGGGGTAACCAATATGACATTTAGGTTCCCTAGGCAACCATTATATCGATCTATAGAATTTTTTCTTTTCTTTTTTTGAGAACCATATTTTTATATGTCTTGTTTATATTTATATCCTCTTCCCTCTATTTTTCAATCTATAACCTCATATGTTCATTGAATGATTATGATATACAATTCTATAAATCAATATGGTACTATATCCTATCTGGTCAGAAAATGGCTGATGGGGTTTGCTTATTAGTTGACATCTCCTTAATGTTGTGATTTTCATGTATTGATATTGTAATACTTACCTCCATCCTCCACATATCATATCTAATATTTATATATTTGTTTACTACTGTATGCGCATTTCCGGGTACGAGATTAAATTTAATTTATTATTATGCCTTAATCCGTATGAATTCATTCGCTTTTTAAGAACCAGTTATATTTTGAGATCTATCCTAATAATGGGCTATCATACATATACACCATGAATCTGATTTTATGATGAATGGTTTATGTGGTGTGTCTATTATACACAAATAACCTTTTGACATCAAGATCCTCATGTATTTATACCTTGATACTTACCTGTATCCCTTACATATTATATCCAACATCCATGGTGATCATATATCTGTTTATTGATATATATAATTTTTCTCATAAACTTTCATTCATTATCATGTTATCATTTTTAGTAACTTTTCAACCTTTAGAGCCAATAAGAATTCTGGGATTTTTCCCAATAATTGGCCACTATACAATTGAGACCTATAATAATTTTTATTAATATAAATATATAGTTTATCATTTTCTTATATCTCCAAGAAATTCATTTTCCTTTATGATATAATATCATATATGAATTTACCAATCCTATTTGTAGCTTAACGATAGTAATAGAGTTGTATCAATAATAGATTACTGTTTAATTGAGACTGGATAACGTGAGCCGTCGTATAGATACAATGGATTATTCTATGTTGATACAATCATTGGCTACTTTAGATGTCAGTTATTTTCTAGACATCTGATTGGATGTCCCCGTGATAAAAGACCCGTTTTCTGCTACAATCGGCTCCTCTTGATAAAGCTTGTTCTAAAGTGAAACGTACGTTGAGGTTATGGGTAACTGACGTCAACATTGACGTCATACCCGGAAGTGGAGCCAGCGAGCGGTGGTGCCGCTAGCGCTCTGATACTACTGACTGTGTGTCTTTTGTTTTGAATTCACTAAGCGCTTGATGTATATTTGGCTAGGGAATCCATGGCATGCGTTATATCAGTTAATACACTCACATTGATGGTACTATATCAATGTTGTTATTATTAAGGGACTTCTAATACCAACCCTATGGCATATACCGATCTGTGATATTCTTTCACCTGTTTTTTGCCAATCCCCATTAATTATCATTTAGCATGGGGCTGACACTTTAGGATATCCCTGGCAAGAGCGCTTCACACATACCTTAGCTAGGCAATCATAGGCGTTTGCCACAGTCATTTGGGGCGCTTATACCAGGTTATTATATATGTTCTACTCTGTCCTATTATCAGATATGGACACCTAGAGAAATATATTTTCATATTACCTGGCTCCACTATCCCTAATTTTAAATACACATTGCTCTATTTTCTTTTCACCATATTCTATCTGTTTTTAAATATTTCACTTTTTTACCAATGAGGTTGTATACCATCATCTAGATGGATATGTTTTCTATTTATCAATAAAGGCTTTTTGCCCGTAACTATTTAGTGGTAATTATTGAATTACCCTTTCAATGTGGATAGGAGTGCTTCCAAATCCCTTCTTTTTCTGATCCCTTTTTAGATTCAGTTTAACTAATATATATTAAACTTCTCAAATACCAGTTAATTGTATCTGTATTCAATAATAATACTTAGTGTCTCCCCTTTCATTTCAATATATTGTTATCAAACAGGGTGTTATAGACTACTATGAGTCAAGGCAGATAGTTTGGCATTCTAGAGAATGACCTCCATTTTTAAACAGATATTATAACCATCCATTATTAGTATTGGTATTGGTATCATATGTAATATAGTTTTGAAGATCAGGCTTTCCCAGGTTAAAACACACCTATATTGTTTGTGGTAGATTCAGGTATAGTTTCCTGCTACCTCACGAATTAGAGCCCAATATTGCTGGCATGAGCCTTATATGCAAATATTACTGATGATCAGATGAGGCTCATAAACATAATAATTAAACGCTAAAGCCTTCAACATGAAGCAAAAGCTTAAAGTGTAAGATCTCGAATTGGGAGATGCATGAATATGTGCCAAGTAGTACCGGCTGCCTATACACTACATTCGTATTAGCTAAACGTTGGTCCTAACAAAACAGGTATGATCAGAAATTGTACCCATTAAAGAGAGGAAGAAAAAGGAAATCAACAGTATATTACAAAAATACCGTAAAGTTGTTAAAATCACTTAAACCATACAGGGGTAAACTGTTCATAAGAAAGATTTTTTTAGTTTCTCTCTTAAGTAATTCTTGTTGTATGTCACCCCCTCTCAGGCCCAATGTGTTCCATAGCAAAGGCCGTGAGTGATTTTCTGTCACCAACAACACTATTATGATCTTCATTGGACCTTAAAATACTAAGATGTTTCTGGAAAATAGTGGAAACTTGTTTCTATTCAGTGCAATACGTACCAATCATACGGATTTGAGTGTCCACAGATCTCGTTTTAGGGACAGGATAAATCAACGTTTCCCTATCTTTAAAATTGACCATTTTTTTTTAGCTTTATTGATGATCTTATTCCTATAGCCTCTACATTTAAGTCTGGACTTAAGTTCTCCCACTCTCAGATCATATGTATCGTCCTCAGAGTAGTTTCTTCATATTCGGAGCATTTCACCTTTAGAGATTCCTTAAATAACTGGAGGATAGGAGGACTTTGTACCATATTTGATGGTAATGCTCTATAATCTCAGACTGTTAGGGAGATGTCAAATATTTTATTAAAGACGTTACATGTGCAGAGGAACCTAACCCACTGAAACATATGGTTCTTCCCCATTCCATACCTGGAGGACAAAGCCATATAAATAAATTGATCACCCACATTCTAAACTCAGATAACTGCCAGTTAGTGTTGTCATGGAAATCTAAAGAGATCCCTTCACTACTCATTTATCACACTGGTTTGGCACATCTGTAGGATGGAGAATATAACAACTCTGCTCTGAAGTGGAGGAGAGTAGAGGACCAAACCCTATAAAATCTATATATCTATATATGTGTACATACATACATATATATATATATATATATATATATATATATATATATATATATATATATATATATATATATAGTGGATTTATTATGTATGAACCCTGCTAGCCAAGGTTCATACATGTGTACATACTAGCATACAAGTCCCCTCTTGTCCAGTGTCTTGTCACAGTGTTTTATATGCATTGCAATCTAAACTGTAGTTAGAAGTACCCATACATACTGTATATAAATATGATCCCTGTCAGATTAGTTAGAGGACTGAATTCCTTCTGACTTGTAAGAAAATGAACATTGTAAACATTTCCTGGAATAAAAGTGGGACATATGGGAGCCTCACAAATGAATGGAGCATTAAAACAGTTATGGTTCTATGTGGGTTTTTAATAAAGCAGACTGAACACTGAAAATGTTGCTGTACAGCGGGAATAGAAACAACATCAAGATGAGGTGTGAGAGAGTTCTGCTGGTAAAACGTGTAGGTGACGCAGATTTAGTGGCGGATCCAGGGGGGGGCGATCGGGGCGATCGCCCCCCCTAGCAGGGGCTTGCTGCCGGCGGCTGCACACTATGTGCAGATCCGTTCAGCAGAGAGAGTTAGGGAGAGAGTCCTGCCCAACTGCTCTGATTGACACAATCAGAGCAGCCGGGCAGGACGCTCTCCCTAACTCTCTCTGCTGAACGGATCTGCACATAGTGTGCAGCCGTCAGCAGCCTTAGGTGTCAAAAAGGGGGCGGGGCTAAATCGCCCCCAGTACAATTAACTTCTGGATCCGCCCCTGCGCAGATTAAATACAAGGTATTGTAGGTATGTATAGGTAGATAAGTATGTCAATATTGCATACAGATGGAAAATTAGACGAATGACGATAGGGAAAGATGAAGAAATAGTAGAAAAACAAATTAGCAAGAAACTGAAAGAGCAGCTGGAAAATACTGTATGAACAGGAGGCTTCTGGGACGACTTACACTACAATACAACTTGATCCAATATGAAAAAGCATTTTGTACTTTTCATAAACATATATATAAAGGTTTTATAGCTGTCTTTTTTATTCTTTTATTTTAATAAAGTAACTACATTTTCTAAATTCTAAACAAATACATTGAGCAATTGCATATGGAGCAGAAATGTATAAATATATTTATACTATGCCAACTTGCTGCCTGAGGCCACTGATTTCTGTATGGCCCTACCTCTTAATTCCCCACAAACACTCCAGCAATCTAGCCTCTGATACACTTACCCGCCTACAACCATACCTTTCCACACCTGGCATCATCATGGAGGTACTGGTAAGGAGTATAATTAAACTTGTATACCTCCATTACATTCATCCCACTGCGTCCCACTGTTGCTCATAACTATAGGGAGATTGGGTACATAGATTATTATTATTATTATTATCATTGACTTATAAGGCGCCACAAAGGGTCCGCAGTGCCGTACATTACATATACAGAAAACAGAACCAAGACACAACAAGATACACAAATATATACAAACACAGGTGACAGGGTAAAGCAAATCAGATTATATCTGACAGATAGTGAAACGGATGGTAGAAATCAGCAAGAAGAAGGCCGAAGCTTAAGAAAACAGGGCAAACAGGGCTAGGGAAGCAGGCCAAGAGGTACAGAGGGTGATGGAATAGTAGAAGGAGCACACAAGGAAAGAGGGCCCTGCTCATGAGAGCTTACATTCTAAAGGGAAGGGGGAGACACAAATAGGGTGGTACTAACTGGGGGAGAGAGCCAGGACAAGGAAGTTAGGAGGACTGATAGACTTGAATAAAGAAATGAGTCTTAAGGGAACGCTTGAAGCCTTTGAGAGTAGATGCTAACCTGATAAAACATGGAAGATCGTTCCACAGCAGGAGAGCAACCTGGGCAAAGTCCTGAAGACGAGAGTAAGAGGAGGTGATCAGTGAAGTAGTGAGGTGGCGGTCACAGGCGGAGCAGAGATGGAGGGCTAGTTAAAGGTTGCCCTCTTACATTCTGTCAATGGAGGATATATGGCCACATTGCTATGTGGCAGATGCCTCCATGTGTAGATCTTCCTTAGCAAAAATTAAAGGTAGTTTTTTCTGTAGGAAATTAATTGTATGCTGTTTTTCTGTACTTAAATATAAACTATATTTTATCATTTCACTTGCACTGTGTGCTGAATGTAATACATAATATCTGTTCTCATTCTATCTGTATGATTAACTAATTAATTATGTTGTTTCTTCTTTTTTCTGTGTATGTTGGCTGTAATTCTCAGTATATTATACTATATGTATGTATAACTGCACAGTGCAACTTCTTTACATCTTCATGGGTTGAGAGCTCATTACTTAATTACAGCCCAATGCTGAAATACACTATTTGCTATAACTGTACAAGGGAATAACTGTAGCTTCACCAGCCTGTTTGCTTTAAATCAAGTCATATTATTCAGTAGAAAGGAACATTACTTAAACAAAAGAGGAGCTAAATCTGGTGAGTGTCAAAATATGACATTCAGCAATAACTGCTATTGAATCTGCCATCACAACCTTCCTTGGCAGTGGATTCCATATCTTGACTGCCCTTACTGTAAAGAACCCCTTCCTTTGCTGGTTGTGAAATTTCCTCTCCTCTATCCTTAGGGGGTGACCGCGTGTCCTGTGTATAGTCCTCGGGGTAAAAATGTTCCCATGAAAGTTCTCTGTATTGACCCCTAATGTATTTGTACATAGTAATCATATCTCCCCTTAGACGCCTCTTTTCTAAAGTAAACATGCCTAAACTGGCTAACCTTTCCTCATAACTTAATGACTCCATACCCTTTATCAATTTTGTCGCCCTTCTCTGAACCCTTTCTAGTTCCAAATTATCTTTTTTATAGAGTGGTTCCCAGAACTGTACTGCATAATCAAGATGAGGTTTTACCAACGATTTATACAGTGGCAAAATTACACTGTCTTCCCTTGCATCTATGCCCCTTTTTATGCATGCCAATACTTTATTTGCCCTTGTAGCTGCTGCTTGACATTGAACACTATTGCTAAGTCTACTGTCTACAAGCACTCCCAAATCCTTTTCCATTTTTCATTATAGATTCTCCTAAATTAATTCCATTTAATTTATAGATTGCGTTCTTGTTTTTGATCTCTAAATGCATAACCTTACATTTATCTATGTTAAACCTCATATTCCATTGCCGCCCAATTCTCCAGTTTATTTAAGTCCCTCTGTAGACAAGCTACATCTTGCTTTGATTTTATTACCTTACAGAGTTTAGTGTCATCTGCAAAAATAGAAACTTTACTCTCTAAACCATTACCAAGGTCATTAATAAATATATTAAAAAGGAGTGGTCCCAGCACGGAACCTTGAGGTACTCCACTTAAAACTTTTGACCAATTAGAAAATGTTCCATTTATCACAACTCTCTGTTCCCTATTCTCTACCCAGTTTTCGATCCAAGTACAAATGTTATTTCCTAGACCCAGTTTACTTATTTTGTAAACCAACCTTTTGTGTGGCACTGTATCAAAGGCCTTTGCAAAATCAAAGTAGACCTTATCTACTGTACTGCCCTGGTCTAAGTTCCCACTAACTTCCTTGAAGAAAATAATTTGATTAGTTTGATATGACCTATCCCTCACAAATCTATGCTGATTCCCACTAATAATTTTATTTCGCACCAAGTAATCCTGAACACTATCCCTTAATATACCTTCCAATAGTTTCCTCACTATTGATGTCAGGCTTACAGGTCTATAATTCCCTGGTTGTGGTCTCGTCCACTTTTTAAACAACAGCACCACTTCTGCTATTCTCCAAACCCTTGGTTCTGAGCCTAATGAGAATAAATATATGAAAACTAGGAATAGCGGTCGAGCTATTTCTGGGTTTAGCTCCATAAGAACCCTTCGGTGTATGCCATCTGGACCTGGAGCTTTATTTATCTTAATATTCTTCAGTCACATTTGGACTTCTTCCTCTGTCAAGCAAGTATCAATTAATGGTATGGTTTCATTTCCATTGTATGTATTATTCCTACCATTTGTTCCTCTCTAGTAAATACTGGAGAAAAGAAAGTGTTTAATACCTCTGCTTTTTCCTTAATATCATTTATCAATTCACCCATCTCACTTCTTAGGGGTCCTATATTATCTTTTTTAATCCTTTTGCCATTTATATACTTACATTTTTTGGGTGGGGTTTGTCTTACTTTTGCAACTTGTTTTTCATTTTCTAATTTAGCCAATCTAATTTCCTTTTTGCATGTTTTATTACATTCCTTGTACCTACGGAAGGACTCCTCAGACCCTTCAGACTTAAACAATTTAAATGCATGCTTCTTTTTTTGCATTTCTTCCATTACCTTTTTATTTAGCCACATTGGTTTAGACTTAATTCTTTTACATTTATTTCCTGTAGGTATGAACTTATATGTGAATGTTTCCAACAACATTTTAAAGACAGCACACTTTTCTTCCGTATTTCTTCCTTCAAAAACTTTGTCCAAGTCTATGCACTTTATAGACTCTTTTATCAAATTAAAATTTGCCATTCTAAAGTTTAAAGTCAAACAGTCATAATACCGGTAGTGATCAAATGGAACAGGATGATTGGTCTAGAGAAGCTGGTATTATAAACTGGTGATTTCCTAGAGATCAGCCTGCTCTTTATACAGGTGATGATTGGTATTATGTTATCATTAATATTTTCATATTTTCATTATTATATAAGTATAATAATAATAATAATAATAATAATAATAATAATAATAATACTACACGAGTGAGGCTAAAATATGTATAAGCTCCTGAAAATGCCATAAGGCAGCACTGTGGCACAGTGGTTACCATTGTTGTCTCACAATATTGGGGTAATGTGTTTGAGCCCCCCCCCCCCACAATGCTAGGTTAATTGCCTTCTAACACAAATTGACCCTTGTGTGTGTATGTGTTTGTATGTGTAATAGGGAATTTGACTGTTATTCCAATGGGGCAGGGACTGATGTGATCATAGGACAGCAACTGAGTGCACCCAAGATGGCTGCCTCACCTTCTGCAAGATATAAGATGAGTTCTATTGGAATAAAAGCACTGTATACAGTACATAATACAATTATTAGTAAAACAGGTATTTTGAGGTCATTTATATATAGCTGACATGACTTAGACATAATCAACAAAATGTCCTTTTCATTGTATATAATTAAATATATATTCAATGTTTTTTAAATGTGAAGAAAATCCCTGGAGAATGTAAAAATGATAACAGTGAGGTTAGTAACGCCATCCTTTTTCCGTCCCTGTTGAGGTCTACGGATATGGCAGTAATCTACAGTAACTGGGTTAATGAAAGAGAAATCACAGAATTCAGTCACAAGAGCATTAGTGAGGTCTGGCACTGATATTAAGCGACAAGGACTGGCTTGCAGTCTACATTCCAGTTCATGGTGTTGAGATCATGGTTCTGTGCACGTCAATCAAGTTCTTCTACACCAAACTTGGGAAAACATTTTTTATGCACAAGGGCATTGTTGTGATTGAATAGGAAAGGGCCTTTCCCAAATCCCGCACTTGGCGGCTCCACTGTGTAAGCTTGTGTGGCCCGCTGCTTTGCGGCTGCGCTCTTGTTGCTTCTAGACATTTCCACTTGACAATAACAGTACTTTCAGTTGACCGGGGCAGCTCTAGCAGAGCAGAAATTTGATGCACTGACTTGTTGGGAAGACATCCTATGACAGTGCCCTTTGAAAGTCATTGAGCTCCTCAGTATTACATATATTATATCCTACTGCTAATGTTATATTTCATTTTAAACACTTTTAAAATATTTTGTTGAAAGCTCATCATTAAATTAATTGTATACTACCCTGACATTAAGTGGCTGAGTTAGATACAATTTACACTAAAATGTAGGAGTAAATTGCTTCCCAAAAAATACCCAATTTAAGTCACATGCAGACTCACAGTTATCTTAAGAAACCTGCAAGTTTCCATACAATGTAAAATGCGTATGGTAGATTACTCTTAAGGTGTATGATACGCTAAAAGCACATGTATCATGAGGTAGAGATAGCAGTCATCAGTAAGTTGATGATGATGACTGCCTGCTGATTTCTTTCTTTCTCTAAATAAATAAGTAAAATTAAAAAACAGCAACACATATTCACACCCCCAAATGCCCCAAAAAGTACTGGCCGCATGAACGCTGATAGCCTAGTCTGGTATCGCAAAATCAAGGGTCGAAAAGCATTGAGGCTCCCCCTAAATGCCAATGCCAAAACTAGGCTATGCCAACCAGGGCTTATGGTACTATAGCAGGGAAACCTGGTCCGAAATAAGACTGTGGGAAACTGCAAAAAGTAAAAATCCTAGGCCTCTTATGTCTCATTAGCATGACTTCTCAGCGTAGTATTAAGGTGGAACAGAAGAAGATCATATATACGCCTGAAATAAATCTGGTGCATGTGCTACTGGTGCAGAGCTAGCCACATCTTTATCTGTGTCCAACTTAACATATGGACGTAAATACATTTTTGCATTTTTTTTGTAAACATACATCATCCAGCTAATTAATATTATTTATTTTGCAAAAATAAATAATATTATTCTTTTTAATTCCCTGGGCCCCCATGTTGCCAGCATTTCAAGGAAATTAATAAGAATAAAGAACTTAACAGTATGATAAAAAAAGGTGATGTGTATCTATTAAATTAATTTTGATTTATTTTTTCAACAATATCCGTGAGAACAGAATATTGTTTTGGAATAAAAGAATGGACGGTATACTAAAAAAATTAAGCTAAGCACACTCTATTTAGCTAAGAAAGGGTACTTTATAGCCATATAGTGTAGACTCTTCAGCTTCATATGGAGTTTTAGAGCAAAACTGTAAAGCTGATTGATTTAGAATTACATATAAGAGAATTGCACCTTAAAGGTGCATCATAGAATACATTTGGAGTTGTTGATGATGATAACGATTGATGCATCTTTGCTTCCAGTTTAAGATGCATGCAATTCAAAGTATAGATGTGGAAATGCAAGTAAGCCTAAGCAGCTCTGCTCATATGCAAATGGGACATCTTTATATTCAATATGGCTCTATGTTTTTATAAGGTAAGACATCAAAGTGATCAATTATATTTCATTTTAACCATTAAAAACTCCATGACCCATGACCTAGTCATACCATCAAACAGGTATAACTTTTCTGCAGGTAAAGTAGTATGACTTAGTGGATTATGTTGCGTGGTTTGGGGAATCGGGGGCATATCTAAAAACATACTGGTAGATTAATTGGCTTCTAACAAATTGACCCTAGTCTGTGTGTATTAGGGAATTTAGACTGTAAGCCCCAATGGGGCAGGGACTGATGTGAGCGAGTTCTCTGTACAGCGCTGCGGAATTAGTGGCGCTATATAAATAAATGATGATGATGATGTCTAGGTGGCTCATGAAGAACATAGTCATGTTAGGATATCTGTCAATTAAAATGAAAGTTAAATGCAGATACAATATTGTGATATGTTGTAGGAGCATGAACTGTACTATCCAGTCTTTCCTTGTTTGTCAGAACAGCTAAAATCACACTTACTGAACACATATTTTTTTGAAAGTTTCTTTCACAGATCAAGTCACTGATTTGGTTCAATGATTAAGCTGCCACTTTAACATGAATGAATCTTCTCAAATGAAGATGTACAATTAAGGGATGTACATAGGGATTATTTTGTAAAAATATAATAATTGTTTTTTCACAGGTTAAGAAGTATTATTAATGACATTTTTTGTACTTAAAGTTAAAATATTAACTGTTGTCTATTAAAGTTCCATATAGTTTGAATGCAAGTGTTGTCTATCCAATAAACTATGAAAAATGATATTGAAATTTGCAAAATATTTAATTAGGTAATAGATATGCATATTTTATCAGGAGATTGAGGTCACGGAGACCCACTGTGCTCCATCAGTTCTAAGTTGCAAAAATGTTCAAAAAGCATTGCTGTGGGGGAAACATGTTAGCGGATGTGCAAGTAAATGGTTCTCACTGTCAATAATCATAATAAGATATTCTTTACAGGCATAAGACAGCTGATTAAAGATTTATACTGAAGCAAAGCGCCTTGTTTGTCTGTGCCTCTTGATTATTAGTAGATGCATAAAACGGAGCATTCATCTGCTTATATAAGATAAGAGCTTACAAAGCCAAAATGGCACTGGTGAAACCCCGGCCACCTTTCTCCTACAGGAGACCGCAGCAGCTGGCATCTTAGATGCAAAGGAACCCACTTCAATACATATGTACTACAAATTATATCACTTTCAGAAATTATAATGACGAAGTGTATAAGGGAGGTACAAACTGAATTGGCCTTGTTAAGGCATAACCTTCAGAAGATGAGAGGGATAGTGCAGGAAGGAGAACGATGTATCTCCACCCTGGAGGATGACACTGCACCCTCCCATGTTAATGTAATGGATTCACTATCACAAATTAATGCCGTAAACTAAAGTAAAAAAAAAGTAATATGTAAAACTGGTTGAGAAGTAATTTGCGTCTTGTGGGGTTACCTGAGAAGACTGAAGGTAACAATCCAGAGAGTGGCTCCTACAGACCAATGACAAAGAAGCTTTTATTACCCAATTTGCCGTGGAAAGGGCTCTTTGACTCCTGACCTGGAGACCACTCTTTATTTCCAAGATCCTGCTCTTTAAAAATATTATTTAGTAACATGGTCCCATTTCTTTTCTACACTAGAGGAGGTAGTGGCCTGGCTTAATCATAGACAACCGAATGGACATCAGAAGTGACAATGTCATCAAACCGATCTACATATGAAGTTTTAATTTACTGTGGACATGTTGCTCAGAAAAGACATTTGGATGAGTTACATGTTTGCGCATGAACATCTATGGGGCTCATAGTTATTTTGTTTGTTCTTTGCTCAAAGCCCTAAACATTTATTTGGTTTGGGCTACTGGTAGAAGCCATTTCTATGTTTGCTCCCAGGTTATAGTGCTCAAGTTTATGGCACTAAATTAGAGTTCTTGTTTTTGGAATGAAAGTATACTTAAATTGGGAATGATTGGGTAGAGAGGGAGTTTTATTATTCTTTCCACTAAATGCTGTCACTTACACATGCTTGCTGCACACTTTAGAAATTGGCCTGTCAATTATTTACATGCAAAAAGTTTGCATAGTGACCTGTATGCTTGTCCAGACATCTTGCAATGATAACTAGATTACTGGGCAATCAGTTAATGGAAAAGCCTTTCATGTTAGAGGCTTTAGTGATAACGTTAAGAAGGTACTGGTTTTAGACATCTTAAGAAGTATGCACCTGATATGGTGTATTTGCTAGAAACACACTTATTGGGTAACAAGTTACTGGTTTTGAGGAAGTTCTGAGTTGGTTTGGTCAACCACGTTACATACTCTTAAGGGGGGTTTCTCGAATTACGTGTAGTGGGGGGGACATCAGCTGTTATTATGGCCACGTGATCACTGGGCAATCATGAGTTGTAACTCCTGCAGTCTTGTGCAGTGGCAGATCCAGGGGGGCGATCGGGGCTATTGCCCCCCTAGCAGACACTTGCTGCCGACGGCTGCACAGTATGTGCAGGTCCGTCCAGCCGTGACAGGCAGGGACATTGTGCTGTCTGGCTGCTCTGATTGTGTTCACAATCAGAGCACACGGGCAGCACACTGTCCCTGCCTGTCACGGCTGGACGGACCTGCACATACTGTGCAGCCGTCGGCAGCCTAAACTGTTAGAAAGGAGCGGGGCCTAAATCGCCTCCCCTAAATCGCCCCGGGTACAGTCGTTTTCTAGATCCGCCCCTGGTCTTGTGCAGGAGGTATGATTCTCAATTGGCCAGTGGCCAGAGTGTATGTTGTGCCATCACTGGCTCACAGTCATTGCTGGCTGTCTAGGAGGATTCTCTTCGGCAGGGTCTGATCAACCATTAGGCTGATCAGACTGCAGCCTGCAGCCTGCGGTGCTGGGTCAGGGGGGGGGGGGGGCGCAGCGCCGGCATACAGAAAGATTTTTTTTTCATTTTTTTGTGTTCCCCTCCACACCCCCAAAACCACTGCCTAGTTTAGGTCACTTATCGGAGCCGCCCCTAGTCTCTGGAGTCATCCTATCACTTGCCACCTCAATCTGCACATTCCCAATCATGATCCAGCAGATGTCAGCTAACAGCTAATCAGAAGCTTTCAGTGCGGCCGCGGTGCACTGTTTAGTGTGTTCACGTGAGATTTTAACATCTCATGACACCACACTAAACAGACAGACCGCATCCTCACTGCAAGAAAAATGAATCACTGGAGCGTCGTACGGGACAGAAGAGGACCAGTCCGGCAGTCCACGAGGTAAGTTAAAGTGAAAACAGCTGATGGGCGGCAACCAGTGTGTTAGTCTAGGGCGGCGGGAACCCTTAATCAAGCCCTGATTCTCTGTGACCAAGTCCATGGTTCTCTGCCCTGCCGTTGAGACATCAGCAAGATGCCTGACGACAAGAAGCTGCTTTCTCTAGCTCTCCAGTAGGCATCAGAGGGACCATTGTTTCCTGGGACAGATATTTTAATAAACAAAATGTATTAAATGATGAATATAAATGATTTTTGCCAGTGTAAATATATCTGTCTATTCCACCATGCTTACATATTTATAACATGTAAATAATGTATTCATTTCTAAAAATGGTATTATAAACAAATTGTGTACATTAAGAATGTATTATTTACATATTGTAAATATTTATGTTAGTTATTGTTTTGGTTAGAGATAAGCGGTTTGGATTTGGAGATATCGGTCAGATACGAATTTTGGAGTTCCAAGTTTAACCGAGCCATAACTTGGTTTCTCCCGCCAAATTTAGATCTGAAAATGATGCAAAATGTAATTTCTGGGAAAAATACAGTTCTTGCGAGATTTGGATGTAGCCTTCCCTCATCTCCCATTTTAGAATTGATAGCATGTGGGTAGGTCCATTTCCGGAATTGTGTGTTAGTAAAGTGTGTTGTAGAGGGTCAGAGAGGGTGAAGAAGGCAATCTATATGTACTGGACTAGCTGTGATTTTACTGCAGAAATCTTTACAATTTAATTACAGATCAGAGTCTGCTGGAATTGTATTTTGAAGTGGATGAGAGAGCGAAGCGTAGACAATCAGTGACCACTGCTAGTAATATTAGTATATTAGTGAACTAGATAGGAATGGACAAAAAATTATTGATTTTAAATTTGATGAATGTGAAGACTATTGTGTGAGGGGCAGTAGCACATCTGTAATAGTAAAGGCCAAACCACATGATGCTGTTTGACTTTGAACAGCACAGCCCAAAAATGTCAAAGTATTTCTTGCTTTTTAAATCCAAGGTGTAAATTTATCAAGTTGCAGCAGTGGTGCCACCTGATGCCCATGATAAGCACATGCTTATGTCATGGGCATCAGGTGGCACCTGATGCCCATGGCTTTTGCCCTGGCTTGATTATGGAAATATTTTTATCCCAATCCAGACAACATTTTTTAAGGCTTCTGTAGCCTTTGTGACACCACAATAAGTAGAGGCAGGGACACTGAATATTTAGGCACCTCTTCCCTGCTACGGCATTTGCAGCGAGGTCATTTAAGTGGTTTTTCAAGAGCAGGAAAATCATGTATAGTAACAAGCAGTCAGCTACCAGTAGAATGGATAGATACCTGATGCACCATCAACCCCCTTATTTGTCAACTTCCTAATTATTAGTACACAGTCCAGCATGCAATTTGCAAATGCAAACTGACTGCCCTAATACAATCCATGGTTCACAAGAAGAATCCTTGTGTGCTAGTGCTGCTGCTGCTGACGATGAAACTTCTAAACAAACGTTGGCTAAGAAGACTAAGCCTAGTTTTGAGCAACAATTGTCTCTGAAATAATTGTTTGCAAATATGACAGCCAGCATCCTGATCACTAAAGCCATGACAGCTATGGTAGCAATGGATGTGCGTCCAATTTCCGCCATCAATGCATCAAGTTTTAGCAGATTAGTTCAGTTCATGTGTCCATGCTTTCAAATCCCATCTTGATTCCAGTTTCCCGAACAGCAATTCCTCATCTTTACCGGGAGGTTAAACAGTCATTGAGTGCCTAGAAAAAGCCATTGAAACTACTATCCACTATAGATATAAAGACAAGCGGTACTGGGTAGATGTTTTGCCTTCAGCAGCAGTGTCTCTAGCATCATCCTCCTCCTCCTCATACATTCAGCATAGCACAGCCGAGAACATATGTTGAAAAAACTGGTGTTCATCAAATGAACAACATATTCTATGAGGATTACTGTTGCTGCCTATTACAAACATATTTATTAATACTGTGTGATAATGATATTCACATCAGAGATGAGAATGATGATGAGGGTGGTATCATTGTCAACATTGAGGAAGGTGACCACTGTTAGATTAAAGAATAATAGTAAATTCTTAAAATCCCTATTTATTCTAAAGTTCAATAAGCAGCAACCAAAATGTTTTCTTTTGTGGCAGCCAGAACAAATCAAGTGCTTCAGCCTCAAAAGTGGCATTTCCTATCGCTGAAGTGCTTGGTCTGTTAAACAATGCATGTCTTTTTTATATACAACAAAAGGGTGTGTGGGAGGGCCCAAGGACAATACCATATTGCACTATTTTACATTATGGGCTTTGTATCATCTTTTCTCAAATTTACTTTTATTACCGCCTCTGCTATCCCCCTCCATGTCATACATGCTGTATTAATTGAAAATGAAAGAGGCATTTTCTTTCTCAAAGTTTTCACTTCCGGGTGAGGCCCACCTTGATGTATCTACTTTTCTAAAAGGACCTTTTATTACTGTCGCTGTTCTACAATGTGTCACACAAGTTGTATATATGTTCTCTGCTTACAGAGTGTGCCTAGCGCTCTGTCCACTGAATGGAAACAAATAAAATGACCTGTAGGTCCAGATAAGGTCACTGCACACAGTATATCATACCTACTACCTTACCTACTAATAAACTGCAAATGATAATGAGGCGGTCTTAGTTTTATTAGATGCCACTAAGGTGTTAAAATCTATTGAGTGGGAGTTTCTGTGGGAAGCCATACCCATATTTGGTATTAGGAAAAGCTTTATTAAATGGACTCAGCTCAGGTGCGGCCTGGCAAATTTCAGCCCGGGGGCGCACAGACGGCCGCGGCACATGACACGCGATGTGGCCGCCTGTGCCGCTGGTAATATTTAGCTAATATTGCATTAACGGGGTGATGCGGAAGGCCTAAATAGCAGTTAGACTGAGCGGCCCGGGGGGGCGATGCCTCCCTGCCCCCCGGCCCAGCCCGCCCCTGACTCAGCTGTTGTAAGCTTCATCTGTGGCATGGGTGGGTGCCTATGGATGGGTATCAGATTCTTTCCCGCTGGATAGGGTATGTCAACTAGAGATGAGCGCACTCGGATTTATGAAATCCGAGCTCACCCGAACGTTGCCGACCCGAGTCGGATCCGAGACAGATCCGGGTATTGGCGCCAAATTCAAATCTGAAACTGAGGCTCTGACTCATAATCCCGTTGTCGGATCTCGCAATACTCGGATCCTATAAATTCCCCGCTAGTCGCCGCCATCTTCACTCGGGCATTGATCAGGGTAGAGGGAGGGTGTGTTAGGTGGTCCTCTGTCCTGGTAGATCTCGTGCTGTGCTGTTAAGTTCTGTGCTGTTCAGTTAAGTTCTGTGCTGTGCTGTGCTGTGCTGTGCTCAGTCCAGTGGTGCTGTGTCCTGTGCTCTGTCCTTCTGAGGTCAGTGGTGCTGCTGGGTCCTGTGCTGTGTCCTGTTCAGTCAAGTGGTGCTGTGTCCTGTGCTCTGTGCTTCTAAGGGCATAGTTATTTCCCCAATATTCCCAAGTGTTTAAAAAAATAAAAAAAAGTTATTTAAAAAAAATACAAAAAACTAATTACATTTTTTTTTAATTACAACAAAATTTGCACAACCAATCCTGCAGTATAAGCCCATTAGTACTGCAATATTACCAAGTTCACACATTCAGCAGTAAAAGTCCAGTGGTTCTGCAATATTACAAAGTTCACACATTCTGCAGTATCAGTCCAGTGGTGCTGTGTCCTGTGCTCTGTCCTGCTGAGTTCAGTAGTGCTGCTGGGTCCTGTGCTGTGTCCTGTTCAGTCCAGTGGTGCTGTGTCCAGTGCTCTGTGCTTCTAAGGGCATAGTTATTTCCCCATTATTCCCAAGTTTTTAAAAAATAAAAAAAAAGTTATAAAAAAAAATAAATAAAAAATAATAATAATTATAACCAAATTTGCAAAACCAATCCAGCAGTATATAAGCCCATTGGTACTGCAATATTACCAAGTTCACACATTCAGCAGTAAAAGTCCAGTGGTACTGCTATTACAAAGTTCACTGATTCAGCAGTGTATAAGTCCAGTGGTACTGCTATTACAAAGTTCACTGATTCAGCAGTGTATAAGTCCAGTGGTACTGCTATTACAAAGTTCACTGATTCAGCAGTGTATAAGTCCAGTGGTACTGCTATTACAAAGTTCACTGATTCAGCAGTGTATAAGTACAGTGGTACTGCTATTACAAAGTTCACTGATTCAGCAGTGTATAAGTCCAGTGGTACTGCTATTACAAAGTTCACTGATTCAGCAGTATAAGTCCAGTGGTACTGCTATTACAAAGTTCACTGATTCAGCAGTGTATAAGTCCAGTGGTACTGCTATTACAAAGTTCACTGATTCAGCAGTATAAGTCCAGTGGTACTGCTATTACAAAGTTCACTGATTCAGCAGTATAAGTCCAGTGGTACTGCTATTACAAAGTTCACTGATTCAGCAGTATAAGTCCAGTGCTACTCTCCTGTGCCGCATATAATTTTTAAAGGCTTTGCCGAGTGTGTGTGGCTTAGGGGTACGCTCTCTTGTGCTACATATAATGGAAAACCAAAATTTGGAGGATAAAGTAGGGAAAGATCAAGACCCACTTCCTCCTAATGCTGAAGCTGCTGCCACTAGTCATGACATAGACGATGAAATGCCATCAACGTCGTCTGGCAAGCCCGATGCCCAATCTCCTAGTACAGGGCATGTAAAATCCAAAAAGCCCAAGTTCTCAAAAAATAGCAAAAAGAGAAACTTAAAATCATCTGAGGAGAAACGTAAAGTTGGCAATATGCCATTTACGACACGTAGTGGCAAGGAACGGTTTAGGCCCTGGCCCGTGTTAATGACTAGTGGTCCAGCTTCACCCAAGGATCTAAGCCCTCCTCCTCCCCCCCCTACAAAAAATTTAAGAGAGTTATGCTGTCAGCAACAACAACAAAACAGCAAAGAACTCTTCCTTCTAAACAGATGACATCACAAATCCCCAAGGCGAGTCCAAGGGTGTTGTTGGTTGTGAACCCTGACCTTCCCATCACTGTACGGGAAGAGGTGACTCCATCCAGCATTTGCGAGCACTCCCTCTGCATATGCTGGAAGGATCACCCACAGTCCAGTTACAGATTTGGCTAATGAAGGTGTGAATGTTGTACACCGGGAGGAGGATATTGATGTAGCTGGCGCTGAGGAGGATGTTGATGATTATGATGCAGACAGATATCAAATTGCCTTTCTCAATTTCTATTTATATTCTAGATTATATAACGGCTGAAAAGTTTTCTGTTTTACTCCTAGTGGAGAGGGGATCTGATGCAGACAGATACCAAACTGCCTTTGTCCATTTCTTTGTATATTTGAATTTCTAGTTCTACAGTCTATGCAGGCTGCTTTATTTATATTCAACTACAAGTGTAGGGCGGGGGGGGGGCATAGATTGCCACCAAAGTAACGTGGTCCATTTAATTTCACTTTCTAGCTCCACAGTCTGTGCATCCTGCTTTTTTTATCTTCAAAGTATTTATATTTACAAGCCTTGCAATCTAAATTAACTAGAGGTAGTGACGTGGTAGAACTCCAAAAGGCAGTTTGGAAGCCCCTGTACAAACTGGCTCTATTTTTTAACTGAGTTGTCCCCCCTCCAGTGTGTACTCGGAAAGAGTTTTTAGTGCAGCGGGGAACCTGGTCAGTGAGCGGCGAAGGTGGTTGCTTCCTCACAACGTTGAAAAAATGATGTTTATATAAATGAATAATCAATTCCTCAATGAAGTACAGCACTGCCCTCCAGACAGTACAGAGGGACCTGTGGTTGTGGAGTCCAGCGGGGACGAATTGATAATGTGTGAGGAGGAGGAAGTACACACTGTAGGGGGAGAGGAATCAGAGGTTGAGGGTGAGGATGACATCTTTCCTCAGTAGAGCCTGTTTAGTTTGTACAGGGAGAGATGAATTGTTTTATTGGTGTGGGGGCCCAAACAAACCAATCATTTCAGCCACAGTTGTTTGGTAGGCCCTGTCGCTGAAATGATTGGTTTGTTATAGTGTGCATGTCCTATTTCAACAACATAAGGGTGGGTGGGAGGGCCCAAGGACAATTCCATCTTGCAACTATTTTTTTGGCATTATGTGACCATTCAACAGTCGTTTGCCATGTTCAAAAAGTAAAAGAAAATGCCAACAAATTCAATAAATTAAATCAAAAGTTAAATGCCCTGTCATTATTTAAAACAAGAGGTTTTGACGTGCTAGAATTAGTGTAGTGTTAAGATGTTATAAACACTACACTTGGAACTTGGAGGAGGTATTGTGGCCCCGGTATCAAATTGGGTACCAGGGCCACCCCACTACGCAGTCCAGATACTTGTTTGGTGGAATTCAGACCAGTTGAGGGTGTATTTATTTTATTGTGGCCCCGGTATCAAATTGGGTACCGGGGCCATCCCACTACGCAGTCCAGATACTTGTTTGGTGGAATTTAGACCAGTTGAGGGTTTTATTATTATATTGTGGGGACCACTCTATACCACACTACCACTCTATACCTCTCTATTTAATACTTTAATTCTATTACTAATTCCCATAAAGAGGAACTGCCGCTTCTATTTAATACTTTAATTCTATTAGTAGTTACCATAAAGAGGAACAAAATAAACAAATTTTACCAAAAGTATAATATGACTTACAAACACTACACTTGAAAGATGGTGCCTTTAAATAAAAAAGTCAGTCTTCATTGCACGACTATGTGCAACAGGGACAGTTTTTTGGTTTACAAAGTCAACCAATAACACTTCGACCCTGTCTGTCTTTAACATACTTGATGGGATCTCAATGACGAATGGTCTGTACCATGGTTGGAGGAGGTATTGTGGCCCCGGTACCAAATTGGGTACCGGGGCTACTCCACTATGCAGTCCAAATAGAGGTGTATCAGATATTAAACAACGTTGACTGTTGCTGCAAAATGTTTAAATAATATTGTGGGGAACACTACACTACGCAGTCCATAAACTTTTTGGGTGGAATTCAGACCCGTGTAGGGTTTTTTAATAATATTGTGGTGACCCACTCCTCTACGCAGTCCAGGTACATTATTCGGTGCGATTCATACCAGTTGATGGTTTTCTTATTATATATATTGTGGTGACCCACTCCTCTACGCAGTCCAGGTACATTATTGGTGCGAATCATACAAGTTCAGGGTTTTTAATTTATATTGTGGTGACCCACTCCTCTACGCAGTCCAGGTACATTATTCGGTGCGATTCATACCAGTTGATGGTTTTCTTTTTATATATATTGTGGTGACCCACTCCTCTACGCAGTCCAGGTACATTATTCAGTGTGATTCATACCAGTTGATGGTTTTCTTATTATATATATTGTGGTGACCCACTCCTCTACGCAGTCCAGGTACATTATTGGTGCGAATCAAACAAGTTCAGGGTTTTTAATTTATATTGTGGTGACCCACTCCTCTACGCAGTCCAGGTACATTATTCGGTGCGATTCATACCAGTTGATGGTTTTCTTATTATATATATTGTGGTGACCCACTCCTCTACGCAGTCTAGGTACATTATTGGTGCGAATCATACAAGTTCAGGGTTTTTAATTTATATTGTGGTGACCCACTCCTCTACGCAGTCCAGGTACATTATTCGGTGCGATTCATACCAGTTGATGGTTTTCTTATTATATATATTGTGGTGACCCACTCCTCTACGCAGTCCAGGTACATTATTGGTGCGAATCAAACAAGTTCAGGGTTTTTAATTTATATTGTGGTGACCCACTCCTCTACGCAGTCCAGGTACATTATTCGGTGCGATTCATACCAGTTGATGGTTTTCTTATTATATATATTGTGGTGACCCACTCCTCTACGCAGTCCAGGTACATTATTCAGTGCGATTCATACCAGTTGATGGTTTTCTTATTATATATATTGTGGTGACCCACTCCTCTACGCAGTCCAGGTACATTATTGGTGCGAATCAAACAAGTTCAGGGTTTTTAATTTATATTGTGGTGACCCACTCCTCTACGCAGTCCAGGTACATTATTCGGTGCGATTCATACCAGTTGATGGTTTTCTTATTATATATATTGTGGTGACCCACGCCTCTACGCAGTCCAGGTACATTATTGGTGCGAATCATACAAGTTCAGGGTTTTTAATTTATATTGTGGTGACCCACTCCTCTACGCAGTCCAGGTACATTATTCGGTGCGATTCATACCAGTTGATGGTTTTCTTATTATATATATTGTGGTGACCCACTCCTCTACGCAGTCCAGGTACATTATTGGTGCGAATCAAACAAGTTCAGGGTTTTTAATTTATATTGTGGTGACCCACTCCTCTACGCAGTCCAGGTACATTATTCGGTGCGATTCATACCAGTTGATGGTTTTCTTATTATATATATTGTGGTGACCCACTCCTCTACGCAGTCCAGGTACATTATTGGTGCGAATCATACAAGTTCAGGGTTTTTAATTTATATTGTGGTGACCCACTCCTCTACGCAGTCCAGGTACATGTTTTGGTGCGATTAAGACCAGTTGATGGTTTTCTTATTATATTGTGGGGACCACTCCACTACGCAGTCCAGAAAGATACCTTGTTGCAACGTTTTGGACTAATAACTATATTGTGAGGTGTTCAGAATACACGGTAAATTAGTGGAAATGCTTGTTATTGAATGTTATTGAGGTCAATAATAGCGTAGGAGTGAAAATAAGCCCAAAAACTTGATTTTTTAACTTTTTATGCTTTTTTAAAAAAAAATCCGAATCCAAAACCTTAAATCCGAACCAAAACCTTTCGGCAGGTGTTTTGCGAAACAAATCCGAACCCAAAACATCGAGAAAATCCGGATCCAAAACACAAAACACTAGACCTCAAAAGTCGCCGGTGCACATCCCTAATGTCAACAAGGGTGCCCCCTTCACCCCCAGCACTGTTTGCATTAGATATTTTACCACTGGTCTGTGTAGTTACAGATGACGTTCACATCAAGGAATTAGCAGTGGGAGAGATGGGCACTATTTACTTGTATGTAGATGACATACTATTATTTCTTGAAGATGCTCACAAAACTGTTATATGTACTTAAACATGCTCCAATATATATATATATATATATATATATATATATATATACACCTGGGAATTTTTAGAAATATATTGATCGGCATTTAGTCTGGAGCACAGATCGTAAATCAGGACAGTTGGAAGGTATGGAGTAAACATTGGGTTATGGATAACACAGCAATAATTACCGACATTTAAAAAACATTTTCCAGGACTAAACCAGTGCATCTAAAGACGTTATGTGTGAAACTTGAGGACCTACAATCCCAATCATGTCTTGTCTACTGAATTTAATTACAATATACTTGTTTTGCATTTTAAATACAATTCATAAAGCCTAGTGAATAAATAGCATCATAGGGGAGGAATTGAATCTACCATGCAAAAAAGATACATTTTCTTTGTGCTGATGGTCAATATGGTCAAAAAATAACAACATTTCCAGGGATAAAAATTTCCAGGGACAAATCTTGAAAATCTAGGATTGTAACTAGAAATTCAACAGCTGACAACTATGTACAATCTTATAAGGCCATAGTATTCATTTAACAGAGGACAAAACCACTTTTAACAGGCATAAAGAGGTACTTTATCTTTATTTATGTCGTACAATAATTTACTTCTTCACCAGCACAGCACATGAACAGCTTAATGACCAAGTCTATCACCAGGCGCAAATATTACAGAAATATACTGAATGAATAGTTCAGTTGTTTATCCTGCAGATGGGGGACATATATGAAAGGATTCCATTTAGTCTTGAGACTGACTCAAATTAAACATGAAGAAAGTATTTTCAGTAAAATTGACATGTTCCTCAGGATTCAGGATTAACTAAAAATAGAAGGAACAGAACTGGGTAAGTTTTTTTAAGACTTTCAACTAGAGGACGATGTGCATCTCACAACATCCGCAATGTAATGTGGATCACTTCTGGGCTTATAGTCCACAGGCTAATTTTTTTCTTTGGAAACCACCCAGTAACATCAATTTGAGGCTAGTTTTGTGTTTTGGTGGCGGGCCTGAAGAATGCGCATTGTGGAAATAGTAAAAACAGTGACATCAAAGTCTATCTTACTATCACTTTAGGTCCATGACCTTTATTCATTGTTTTGCTCCTAAAATACTCCTCGGCTTAGCCCCATTTATGTATTAAATTAAGCATGAGTTTGATGAGACATTGGGACTGTCACTTTTGTTCATTTGCAGTATTTTATTACATTGGCTGAAGCACTTCTAGCAATGCGCTCTCCAGTAGGGGAATGCAATGTTGAAGATTATGAGATTAGGGTTAATACAACACATCTAAGTTTTGAGCTTTATGTTGCCTGCGCCCCTTGGCTCTGAAAGGCAAAACATCACTTTACATAATGTCAGAATCTCATGCACTTTTCACTCTATCTGTATACTATTCCTTTGTGACTGTTATCATGTTATCTACTATATAAATGCCTAGTGGCGTGTGTGAAAAAAAAACCAAGCTGCAGCGCCACCTGCTGGGCAGAGTTATACACTGACCTATATATTTCTTGAAGGAGAAGTGACAGTTGGGAGTGGTTGGTGGTTGCCGGGGGTGACAGTGGGGAGTTTTTAACACCTTAAGTAGCTTGATGAAGGATGTGGCGATGAAGATGAAGGATGAGGTGATGGAGAAAAATGATGAGGTGGTGACATGTGGACAAAACCACGTTAAAAAAGGGCGCTTGCGTCGGGAAGTAACGCTCTTCCCCTGAGGAGGCCTGGGCTAGGTCCAAATGCATGACAAGAACCTTTTTAACACCTTAAGTACCTTGATTTGACTAGAATGCATGAGTACCATGCACAGGTTAACTTGTATTACATGACTGCCTATCGGAGTGGGTGGTAAAAAACATTGTAGACTAATTATAGTCTTCACCTCTTCAACCTCTCCCTCTCCACCGGCATCTTCCCCTCCTCCTTCAAACACGCTCTTGTATCCCCCATTCTTAAGAAACCTAATCTCGACCCCACCTCTCTCTCCAACTATCGCCCCATCTCTCTTCTCCTTTGCCTCCAAAATACTTGAGAGGCTCGTCTGCAGCCGCCTCTCCACCTACCTCTCTGATCACTGCCCTGGCCATAGTCACCAACGATCTCCTCTCTGCCAAAGCTAGGGGCCACTTCTCCCTTCTCATTCTCTTGGATCTCTCAGCGGCCTTCGACACCATTGACCACCTGCTCTTGCTCCACACCCTTCAATCCTTTGGCCTCTGCCCTGTCCTGGCTCACCTCTTACCTTGCCGACCGTACCTTCTCCGTCACCACCTCTGGATCTATCTCCCCCCCTCCTGCCTTCCAGTAGGGGTCCCCCAAGGCTCTGTTCTCGGACCCCTACTGTTCTCTCTTTACACCTCTTCCCTGGGTGAACTTATCAGCTCCTTTGGTCTCAAGTACCACCTTTATGCGGATGACACCCAACTCTGCCTTTCCTCTCCCGATCTCTCTCCCTCCCTCCTCTCCAGGGTGTCCGCCTGCCTCTCCGCCATGTCCTCCTGGATGTCCTCTAGATTCCTCAAACTTAATCTCACTTAAACCGAACTTATTGTCTTTCCCCCCACTCACTCCCCCTCCCCTTCCGACCTTTCTATCACCGCTCTCAACTCCTCTATTTCCCCTGTCTCTCAACTTCGCTGCCTCTGCGTCACCCTGGACTCCTCTCTCACCTTTGCCCCTTATATCCTCTCTCTTGCTATGTCTTGCCGCTTCCAGCTGTGCAACATCGCACGCATTCGGCCCTTCCTCTCCCAAGATGCCACTAAAGCTCTTGTCCACTCTCTTATTAGCTCCCCTTCGCTCCATACTCAATGCTGCCGCTCAGCTCATTTTCCTTTCTCGCCGCTCCCCTTCTGTCTCCCCCCTCTACCAATCCATCCACTGGCTCCCCATCCCCTACAGAATCATGTTCAAGCTCCTCACTCTTACTTTCAAGGCCCTCTCCAACCTCACTGCTCCCTACATCTCCAACCTAATCTCCATTCATGCTCCATCCCGCTCTCTGCGTTCGGCTAACGACCGCCGCCTCTCTTCCCCCCTGATTACCTCCTCCAATGCTCGCATCCAAGACTTCTCCCGTGCTGCCCCCCTCCACTGGAACCAGCTCCCCCGCTCCATCAGAACTTCCCCCAACTTGTCCAGCTTCAAACGGGCCTTAAAAACCCACCTCTTCCTTAAAGCCCTCCAGTCCCCCACCTAATTGACCTAGTTGACCTATTGACCTCCTCCCAGTCTCCCCTACCCCCCTCTCACTTCTGTCCCCCTCTTACCTCCCTCCTTTTCATTCTCCTTTCCCCCCCTCTCCGTCTCTGCCTCCGTTCTCCCCATTCCCTCCTCCCACCATCGCGTCTCTGTCCGTCCTACGCTCCCCTTAGATTGTACGCTCCTTCGAGCAGGGCCTCCTCTCCTTCTGTTCTCCACCACCTTAACTCTGCTCTCCAGCTCTATGTCTCTTCCGTGAGGTCCTCCTGCCCTTCTACCCCCCTCTATACCCCGCTGGGGGCTCTCACCTCTCATCTAGTTGTACATTGAGCTTCTGAGTTACTGTGCTTTTTATTAACTGTACCGTGCTGTCTCACCCTGAATTGTGTTTCTGTCTGTCCCTGTACGGCCCTACGGATACATAGTGGCGCCCTATAAATAAAAATTAATAATAATAATAATAATATAGGATTAATTTAATACATGAACATGAGCATATGAGAAAAAGGAGAGAGAAACAAAATGGCAGTAAGAAAAACTACTAATATAATATTATGTAATGTTAATGGATTAAAAAACTATATTGACTAGTTGATGTGATTATTATACTTTAGGACATGTGAGAAAGAGAGAGGATCTAAGATGCAGCAAATGACTGGTGATTGATTATATTGATTATAGACTAGTACTTGATAATAGATGAAAACAGAAGGGAAAACAGCATTAAAAAATATAGCAAATCAGTGCAATATAACATTATTATAATAATATTCACTGTATCTGGAAACACAAACCAAAGTTTGTGTGTCATGTAATATAATAGTAAGAACAGGGCCTGATTAAGGGTTCTGGCTGCCCTAGGCTGATATACCCATAGCCCCCCCCCCCCCCTCCACACCCACACACTAACACCACCTCCAATGTATAGGCATATAGGAATACTATTATCATTATTATTATTATTACCATTTATTTATATAGCGCCACTAATTCCACAGCACTGTACAGCGGACTCACTCACATCAGTCCCTACCCAATTGGAGCTTACAGTCTAAATTTCCTAACACACACACACACAGACCCCTAAATCTGAATATTCAGGAGCATTTTCCAGCAGTCAAATTTAGACAAATTGTGTATTCTCATTTGTTCTTCAGCTTTGTTGTTGTCGTCTAGCTGGCTTCTGGAAAGTTGAGGTCCTGTTTTGAAAATGCAAAATGGTAAGAAACCCTGAATTATTAGACTCTTTAGTTCAAATAAAACACTCCATTATGGCCAGATAAAACTACCTCATAGTACAGGCATATATAAGCAATATATGAACATTTGTGGTCAAAGAGATCAAGTCAAATACAAGCCCCACCTCACTAGTATTTAGTATTCTAGTGACCGCTGAGACCACAGAGAGTATCAATGTAACCGCCACACAATACAGAGATCATGCCCCTCCAAAGCTGCTCTATGTTTTTAAAATATCCCCTTATTATTATTATTGTTATTATCTTTTATTTATAAGGTGCCACAAAGGATCTGCAGTGCCGTACATAACTTATACAGAAGGCAGTGATCCACAACACATAACATGATACATGAAGAACAAAATACCAGACATACTGAATGAATAATAAAATACAGATAACATGTGTTACTGGATCACTTCTAAATAACTTATGGTATAAATTTATTTAAAGGAAATAGCCAGGGAGCTTATTTATATAATTGCAAATGTACGTATTTTTAATATCGTGTGTATTTTGGTAAAGGTAATATCTTTATTTCTGTGTATTCTGCAACTGTCTGAAGAAAGGACCCATGTTAATCTCATGTTAATTAGACCTTTTGATGTGTGATGTACAAACACACCTGGAGGCACAGGAAGGTTTAATTAGACTTGCTGTTAGATTTCCTCTGTGTCTAAAACAAGATGCAGGAAATCAAAGCACGTTTTAGGATACCACAGATAAGTGTAAATATTGTTAGCTTTACAATGTATGTAAATCCATGTTTGGGTAAACATATTGCATCCTGATTCTAAAAATAGCTCAGACCTCAGGGTTGGCTTACCCTGTGAGGCTGTGTCCAAAACTGTATAAAAAAAAGCACTGTTTTGTATTGGAAATTGTTCTTCTCGTTTCATCTGACCTGCTAACTGGTGCCTTCAACCAGTGTGAACAAATAAACATCACTTGCTTCAAAGACCTGCTTGGAAAATTCTCTATCCCTGTGACCTACAGATTAGACCCAACTCTAATCCATACCCAGCTGTTCTGAGGTTTGGACTCAGCTTTCCGGTACCACCGCTCTGCCTGCTACCCAGCAGCTCCGGCCAGTGAGATAAGCTAGGGTGGATTCATCCACAGCAACCCTGATCCATAGGAAGAGGTCTGGGGTACCAGCCCAGGTACACCAGTAACGGGGTACACTAGCAGCGTCAGTTACCCAGAAGAAACCCGGTACTGGATGCCGATAAGGAGTCCAGTGCTGGCAGCATTTGTAAGCTCCTTCTACTGCAGTTAGAGGGTGCATTTGGGATAACGTAAGGGAGCAGTGGAAAAGTGAGCCCATCCGGTTTCCAGCAACAACAGACAGGGTGGCACAGGCGGTCCATCCTATCACAACATGGTTATGCAGATCAAATTATTTGGGGGACAGTGAGTGAAAGTGATGATAGTAATCGGTGAGAAGTAATCCTAAGCTTAAGAAAACAGGGCTAGGGCTCATTACCTCCCGTGCAGCCATTTTACTTACCCTCCTGTAGTCATTTTCCTTACAATCCCCTATTTTTCTCAAGCAGCTATTTTACTCACCTCCCCCTTGCAGTTATTTTCCTCCCCTCTTCCCATTTTCTTTACAACCCCCCTGCAGCCATAACTCCAACCCCCCCCACTCACTCACTTACCTTGTCGCAGAAGTCTTCCTCTTCTATATGACAGGCAGTCTGACAGCAAATCTGCTTGCTGTTAGCTGCCTGTCAGGCCGGGGGCAAAGAATCTTAGTAAAGTCTCGTGAGATGTGGTAATCTCTCTAGACCTGACTAAGAGCTCCAGTGACAGGCAGCTAACAGCATCAACATTTGCTGTCTGGTTGCTTGTCTGCATAGTGACAGTCAGGGCCGCCACCTTCAGAGCAGGAGCGGTCCCGATACCTGACAGCCACGGTGCTCATCGTTTAAAACAAAACAAAATTTTAAAAAATTGAATGCCGGCAGCGCTGTGCCCCCCACGAGACCCAGCACTCCAGGCTGCAACCTGATCAGCCTAGTGGTTGATCAGGCCCTGATTAAGAAAAAGTCCCTTAACTTAGTAAGGATTCCCAGTTCTTATGATCAGGACATACACCTTTCTTCTGCATATGGCAGTTACCAATGCAAAGCCATCCTCCCATAAACTGTTTTGTTGTCCTCTCATTTATAATGATTCCCTTAAAGCTGTCCTATCACCTAATCAGAGCTTCAGGGGCTGCTACATGAATACATTTTTGGGAGCCATACAGGTTCTGTAATACAAATCTGGCAAATCAATTTAGTTTGCCATATTAAACTAGCGGTGGGGTGGTATGACTGGGATGACCAATCACAAGCTGCAATCTGTGTAAACTGCTGCCGGGGGAAGGCTAGAAGGTGCGGACAATTCTTCAGTAGATGACTGAGCCCCGAGAACTTTTTCTACAAACATTTCTTTACTTGTAATAGTCTTCCTTTCCCATCCCCACCCTTTTCTCTATTACATCACTGAAGAAGTGTGCTGGTATGTTACTTTGTTTGGATTCTATAAATCTCACAACTCCTTTTTAGAACATAGCAGAGTTATGACATTAGGTCCATCCCTTATTTATTTACTCATAATGATATGCTATAAGGATGTCTAAAACAACTAATATATTTGAGAGTGACCACATTTATATATCCTTATTACCCTGAATAATACATAATCATGACTAGGGGACTGTGGAAGGGGTGCCAAGAGGAATTTAGGGTCCTGGTGCAGCAACTTTTTGCCGCCCCCCTCCCCCCCCTCCATAGAGGAGAAGGAAAAGGGGTGTGTGCCAGCGCTTTGTGTCGGTGCCACGGAAGGGGCATGATCACAGTTTTGGGGACGTGGTCAACATGGGGCATGGCTATGTTACTTTAAACATGACATATTATGTATTAAAACAATGTTGCTCTCACCTTCCTGTTGTTGCAGCTTTCACAACCTGGTACTGGATTCTTGTATGCATCTTGAAATGTTGGGACCTGTCTGGAGAATGTATAGGAAATATTGAAAACAGAGCAATCAATGAACACCTAACACAGATCACACAATATATAATGCATACTTTATAATAAAACATTACATTTATCACACCACTCCCAGGCACAACACGCCACTGCTAAGCCACATTGCGCCACCGGTCAGCCACATCATGCTACCCCCCAGTCACATCACGCCAATGCCTAGCCACTTCATGCCACATCACACCAAATACCAGCCACATCACAACCCTCTCAGCCACATCACAACCCCCTCAGGCACATCACAACCCAATCAGCCACATCACAATTACCCTGGCCACATCATTACCCCCCACAGACACATCACAACCCCCTCAGTCACACACAGATCTCCCCCAGACACATCATGACCCCACAGCCACATCTCAACCCCCCCAGTTACATCACAATCCCACCCCAGACATATCATGACCCTCAGCCACATCACAGCCCTCTAGACACATCACAGACCCCCCTCCCCAGAGACATCATAACAATCCCCTCAGACACATCATAACAACCCCCCCAGACCAGCATACATAACTTAGGTGTGTTGCTGGTACTGCCTGAGCAGGGAAGCAGTAAATCTCGTAAGATCAAATCTTGCGAGACTTAGAAATCCTCTGTGTCAGGTGCCGTCAGGGCCGGATTGGCCATCTGGCTCTTCTGGCATAGAAGAGCCAGATGCCAGAAGAGCCAGGTAAAGGCTTCACTTTTACCTATTTAAAGCTGGCTCTGACACCATTAGGGCACCAGAGTACCTAGGTCTCCCTATCAGGGGCGGATCTAGACATTCGTCCTACCCGGGGCGATCTTAGGGGGAGCGATTTAGGCACCGCCCCCTTTCTGATTTCTAAGGCTGCCAGCGGCTGCACACTATGTGCAGGTCCATTCGGCAGTGACAGTGTGCTGTCCGGCTGCTCTGATCAACCCCCCCCCCCCCCCCGATCACCCCCTCCCCCTGGATCCGCAACTGCTCCCTATGCTCCAGCGCTCCTGCATGTTTCCCAGCATTTGGCCTGACTTCCTGGATTTTAACTCACTTCTCCCTGACTGTGCTTTTGGATCTCCCTGTGACTGTATACTTCTTCTGGTTTTGACCTCTGGCTTCCTGATTCCGATTTTGCCTGTTCTTTCTGTACCGTTATTGCCCGCACGGTTTGACCTCCGACTGCATGACAACGTTTACACCTGTTGCTTCACTTGTGTCTAACTGGGAGGGCCGCGATCTGCATGTTTCTTCCAGCCAACCCCAAACTCCCTTGCGGGGATCCCTGACGAAGACCAGAGGCGTGTTAGACTCCGCACAGCCTAGCTTAGCAGTGCTAATACCAGCAGGTAAGACCTTCAGGACTAACAAATCCGAGACACTCAGACAGTATGTGATCTCACACAATGTCTAGGTACTGGGAGCTGCTGACAGCTGTCAGCTCGTCACCTTCTAGACAAAAAAATAAATTCTATGTAATAAATATTTATTATTCACAACTGTACATTTCTGCATTGGCTGTTCGTCTGCCTCTTTGTTGGTGTGGGTGGGTTTACCTTCCAGCAAGGTGGGCACTAAATAAAATGAAAGGACGAGGACTAGAGAGGGAAGACAAAGCTACCAGATTGGTTAGACAGGTAAAGGAGTCATCCACTCATACAAATGCTTTATTTATGGTTTGTTACCTTTCTATACCATAGTAGTTATCAACAAATTATACTACCGACGTGGGTTATCACCCTAAGCCTCAGGTTAAGATGTATTTTCCCTCCTTTGATCCAGTTCAATTTTTCTTCATGAAATGCTTTTTTAAATTGGATAACAGTAAATGAGTGGACTTTATTTATTCAACACACGTAGAATGAGCAACTGTAATAAGCATTTCCTGCCTTTGACAAAACTCTGCATCGATACCAATTGACATTTTTCAAATAGATGATGGACCTTGAATAAAGCTTCTTAGATTTTTGGTCCATCATCTGTTTGAAATGTCAGATACAATTCATAATCCATATTACAACAGGATCTGTTTTATTTTCCCTGTTTAAGATGTGGTGAATATAACATAAGGCAATGGATGATATATACGCATGAGTAGCCATCATTGTGCATGAGACCTTCGGTGTTATTTTGAATTTAGAAGCCTTTTATTACCATGTAAAAATACTATGATTTGTAGTACTTTCTCTTTTATATATCTGTGCATGTTACAGTGCAGAGCAGATTTGATTAAAGTTTACAGCTTGATGGTAATTAATTTATATTATATATTATGTATTCTACATTATACATTTAGTAAGCATTCACTGCCCTCACATCATTCTGCTTTTTCTTGTCTAATTTCTATGCTGCATGACTAATAATTGCAGGTCTTTTGGAAATGATGAGGTTACTTGAGACACAATAAATGCCCAGCATCATTTCTTTATTTTCCAAGCTGGCTGCTGAAATCAATCAATGCGCCCTTTGTGGCCTTCCGCTTCAGGATGACACATTTGGCTGGTGACCTTTTCAAGCCAGCATAGGCATTACAAATTATGATTTATATTTTTTAGCAGGAAGTTAGGCTTAGAACTGCATGAGGTAAGAAGCAGATGCTTTGCATGCTCTGCAGTCCTATCTGATAAGAAAGGGTCAATAGCGCTATTGGGGCTCGTCTGCAAGAAACAGATACATAAGGAGGTACGCTGGCAGTCAGTAACATATTCAACCTTCTGATCCATGGTCTGTTTCTATATTAAGCATTGCAGTATGGTTTACACACTCTTCAGGATTAACATCTGTCGTGAGGCTGTTCTAGTAATCCGCCACCATTTCTGAATGGTGTTTTCTTTCCTGTCAAAGTCTGTAAATCTTGCAGTTTTTGGCCAGCTCTCTTTACAGTCTGAAGTATAGGGTGCATACTCTGCTTTGTGCATTGGCCTTCAATCTTATCTGTACATTTTATAGTAGCCAGCAGCAGACTGGGCACTAAATTGTGTACTAGATTCAAAGTCACTTTACATTCCATCCCTCAAACTGTTTGCTGTTTTTTACACTAGCCGTCAGAGTCAGCTCTCCTTGTATGCTACCAATCACTGCGCTGTAAATTATCTATCAAAGTGAACCCTGCTTTGTACACTAAGGGCTAGATTTACTAAGCTGCGGGTTTGAAAAAGTGGGGATGTTGCCTATAGCAACCAATCATATTCTAGCTGTCATTTTGTAGAAGGTACTAAATAAATGAAAGCTAGAATCTGATTGGTTGCTATAGGCAACATCCCCACTTTTTCAAACCCACAGCTTAGTAAATCTAGCCCTAAATTTCTATACTAGCCACCACCCTGTTTGAAAACTAACCTTTATATTTAGCCCTGTATTGTACACTAGCCACCAGAATGAACTCTGCTTTGTGCCCTAAGAGGTCCGACTTTCTCCACCTCACAAGATATTTCTATAGGAATAAAATATGTATTACTATTATAGATATTTCTATAATAATCCATTGCTTTGGTGAACACAAGCTGGGCATGACTAGTGACACACGTCAAGACTGCCTCTTGTCATTACTATTAGTTTTTCCATGAACTGCATCTTACACGTCCTCCAGAATTGGTCTACCCTTAATGGTGTACCTATTGGGAAGTGCATCAACATCATCAACATTTATTTATATAGCGCAATCAAATTCCGTAGCGCTTTACAATTGGGAACAAACAGTAATAAGACAATACTGGGTAATACATACAGACAGAGAGGTAAGTGAACCCTGCTCGCAAGCTTACAATTTATAGGAAGTGCATGAATGTAAATGCTTTTAAGGGTGATATTCTCTTCTATGTTTCCAGAGTCAATCAGTTGTGCTGCTAAGGGCCAAGGTCAAGGAATTTAGAGAAATCTCAGGGTTCTCAGTCAACTTAGATAAATGAACGGCTATTCTATTAGAGGAGAGGTGCACATGACCTCATTTGGAAAAAGAACATCCACATAAAAACTGATGCAGCAGACTTTGTGAAAAATAATATTTGTGTCATTCTCAAAACTTTTGTCCATGACTGTACATTAGGGACAGTGCGTGAGAGTGATTGTAGTAATCAGAAGAAGGCCTAAGCTTAAGAAAACAGGGCTAGGAAGCAGGTCAAGAGGTTCAGAGAGTGATAGAATATTAGAAGGAGAACACAAGGAAAGAGGGCCCTGCTCGTGAGACCTTACATCCTAAAGAAAGGGGGGAGACACAAATAGGGTGGTACAAACTGGGGGAATGGGGGAGAAAGCCAGGATAAGGGAGTTAGGAGGAAGGCTGATAGGCTTAAATAAAGAAATGAGTCTTAAGGTAATAATAAGTCACTCAAGTAATAATAAGTCCATAGCTATTTCAATAAAAAAAAAACATCACCTCCAAGTACTGCCTACTATTACATTTGGATCACCTATTTATCATATTTTACTTAAAGTGTAGCTTCAATTAAAAGTGATCTTTTCAAACTAAAATATTTATTTTATTAGTACAATTACTAGTTTTACTAACTTCTGATACTTGAAATAGGGCTTCTGTCTGAAATGACCTTCTTAAAACTCACACTTGCTGACAAATGGGACCAGAAAAGAATGTCAGGGCTAGATTTACTAAACTGCGGTTTTGAAAAAGTGGAGATGTTGCCTATAACAACTAATCAGATTCTAGTTATCATTTATTTAGTATATTCTACAAAATGACAGCTTAAATCTGATTGGTTGCTACAGGCAGCATCTCCACTTTTTCAAACCTGCAGTTTAGTAAATATACCCCTAAGTCTTTCTTTTTTTATGTCTGCCTATTTGTCTGCTTAGTGCATTTCAAGATGCACCTCCGCTTTCTGAACCTTGGCATTGCCCCCCCCCAAATAAATTAACTAGTGTTGCATGTTTATGGATCCTCCTGAAAATGTGCATGGTGGGTCCCTACTAGAGATGTTTACTGACCCCGTGTTTTGGTTTTGGTTTTGAATATGGATTAACTTCGTGTTTTGGTTTTGGCAAAACTGCCCTTGCTTGTTTTGGATTTGGTTTTGGATGCCAATTTTTTTTCTAAAATCCCAATTTTTTTTGCAAAAATCACATAATTTGTCTCTTTATTTGTTCCTAAATTATTAATAACCTCAATAATAATAATTTCCAATCATTTCCAGTCACTTTTTGTCAAGTGACAAGAACACTGCCTCCTGTTTCTGTATGAGCAATGGCACTGAGCAATGGCACTAAGCAATGGCACTGGAGACTGGAGAGTGACAAGAACACTGCTACCGCTGTTTCTGTGTGAGCAATGGCACTGAGCAATGTTACTGGAGACTGGAGAGTGACAAGAACGCTGCTACCAATGTTTCTGTGTGAGCAATGGCACTGAGCAATGTCACTGGAGACTGGAGAGTGACAAGAACACTGCTAGCCCTGTTTCTATGTGTGCAATGGCGTTGGATCTCCTGGGGAGGGAGGTACTTATGGAATCCAAAACCCGCGAGATCCGACAATGCAACAATGATGTTTTGCCTCAATTCAGATCTGAGGATGTGAAGAAGTAACGAGCCGGCTCGCGAGCCTACTCGGATCCCCTAAGTTCGGGTGAGCTCGGTTTTCAGAAAGCTTGAGCATCTCTAATCACTACGTAGTGACTGTGTATATATGAACAGGGCCGCCTTTCCGACTGGGCACGATAGGCAGGTGCCCGGAGGCCCAGCGGGCAAGGGGGCCCGAGGCAGGACTCCTGTAAAAGAACATAAAAACAAAAAAACGTACCTTTTGCGGTCACCTGACCTTAACGGTCAGGTGGAGATCCGGCTCCCTCCCTGGCCCCCTCTTCCATGTTGCGCTCGCAGTGAATGTTGGGCGTGACATCGTCAACGGAGGAGCGCAGCACGGAGGAAAGCAGAACAGCGACAGCGACAAAGAAGAGAAGGGGATTGGACTCGGAGAACAAGGCGATTGAAAGGTAAGTTAAGGGGGATTTAAAAAAAAAAAGGGATATATCTGTATATATATATATATATATATATATATATACATATATATTTTTTTACACATATATATATATCTGTTATATCTTTTAATTATTGAGACGTTATTCCGATATTGCTGGAGTGTTTACTACTTTTTTCTTTTTTTATATGCATATGTTCATTATAGAGGTATATATTCAGCTGATTGAACTACAGTTTGCATAGGAATTGATGAGAGTTATTTTATCTATGTGTTTTAAGAAATTGGTATTCATTTATATTCATGAACTCACTTAGTTTCTTTTTTTACACATTACGGGTTTCCTTGCATTCAGCGCTGTTTCTAGTGGTTGGTAGTGCAACAACTGGTTGTAAAGAGACTCTGTGCGCACCTAGCATTTGGATTTATGCCCAGTACTAGGGACATTATGGCTGTATCCCACCAGTTACAGGGAAAATCATGGTCCACCTTTATCAGACCAGTTTCTGACTGTTGTATATGTCTGTATGCATCAAAACAGAGGAAAAATGGCTGTGGCTTTGTGTCTCCACATTATTTCTAGTAGATTTATTGGATTAATAAATGAACAGCATTGTTAATAATAAGGTATGCAGCAGTGGCGCACGCAGGGAGGGTTTCTGAGTCTCTAGAAACCCCCCCCCGCTCTAACTACGTGGCCACTGTCCTATATAGCAGCCGCGGCGCTGTCAAAGAAGCGTCCGCGGCGGTGCTGTATTGTATACAGCACCACCGCGGACGCTTCTTAGACAGCGCCGCGGCTGCTGTATAGGACAGCGCTGGCGAAACACCCCCCCCCCCGACAATTCTCCGTGCGCCGCTGTGCAGTTGTCTGTTTATGTTATTGAGGGGTAAGGTTTATTGTTGTGCTGTCACCAGACATAACCTCTGACTGGTGGAAATATTATTAGCTAAGTTTTTGAAAGATTATGGTGGCGAAAGGACATTCAAGATGAAATGGGAGAAGGGCGATAACATGGAGCAGCACAGATTGTGAAACTTCCAAAGAGGAGAAATAAATGTAGGTGTCATCTACATTTAGGATATTATATTATTATGTTATATTATACTGAACAATTTGTCACGGACACGCTCCCAGCTTCTGTCACTTTGGGTGTTTGCTGTATGAGGTTACACACGATTCCAGCCCGCAGTCTCTATCTACCTATCACACTGGCTATAGACCTACTGAATCGTCCACACAGAGCGCTCTCACACCCCCACACCCTATTGAATACAGGCAATAGAACCCAAATATACTGTCCCACACTGGCACACAAGGCTTCTGGCTACCCACAGGTTAGCAAGGCCCGCCCCAACAATCAAAGGGTTAACTCTTCACACCTCCAGACTGTTACACAAATGTAATTACAAGCACACACTAGGCTTGTTAGTCAAATGTATTAACAAATCTCACACCAGCATACAAAGGGTTAACTTGGTCGAGCAATATTCTTCTTAACAGGCTAATGGATTCGTTAGAGTATTAAGGACACCACTTACTAAATTTATAGATTTAATATACAAAGGTACAGGGCATTCAGATATAAAAAAAACATTTAATAAACAATTGACATAACATACACAAGCAAAACAGTTTAAAATAAAAGGAATTGAATTCAGAGTATAAATTACAGATAAGTGGTGTATTCTGGTCAAGGAAAATTGACGTGAAAATGGACAGCTTATCAATAATAATTGATTTCCCAAAAGCCTGACAACTTGTTGACAATTAGTCTCATTCTTTTAAAGACACTTTCACACCTTTCCCCACCTCCAGCGGTCTGTGACAGTTTTTTCAATCACCATTTACATGTTGCCTGATTTACTACCCAATTATACAATGCGACGTAACTTTTCTGTGGAGCTTCACTCAGACCCAATACTACTGACCTACTGATACCAAACAAGCCTAGATACACGGTGTCCGTTTGAGCTTATACTCATTTCCTGAACTTCTCTGTGTTGCAGAATTCTGAATTTGACATATGAGCTGCCCTTCATCATGCTATTGAGGAATATGTGGTTGATAACTACTTTTATTGATTTTAAGTGGCATATTTTAAAACTGAATTATTCTTGTCTATATAAAGTATACTGATGTGAATGAGTTCTCTGTACAGCGCTGCGGATTCAGTGGCACTATATAAATAAATGGTGAGGATGAAGTATAGCGAAGTCAGCACATGGTCTCTTTGAGCCAGACACCATGCTGAGCAGTTCCTAAAAGTCTATTCAGGTGTCAAAACTCCTTCCCAGGCCAGGATATATCTCACTGCAGGGGCCTTAGAAGCTGCTACAGGTGACACTGCTATCTTCTAATACTGGAATGTGCAGAGCCACAGAATACACACACAACAGACTTTATAACTTCACATTTTACTCTTTAGTAACTCAATTTATCAATGGATTCATTTGATATACCATATTTCCATTACAGTTATGATTTAGGTCTTATTCCCCACAATTATGTGATGGGTTAACCCTTATAAATAATTGTAAGTTCTATATGTCAAACACACAATTATAAAATTTTTCATGTGGTTTTATCATATTCCATATACAATTTCAAGACATACAATCATTATACCTGTACACACCCCTCTTTGATTTGTGATTAGTATGAAATATTATTACTATATGGTGGAAATTGACACTTTTGTCTCTGCAAATGAAACTTCCTGCAAATAAAATACAATAGAATAAATAATTAAAATGTTCTAAATAAAAATAATACAATATTTTTTGCCGGAATTATGTAATTTCTCCTTTATTTGCACCACTGGAAATGTCTTCACTATAATGCCTCTACAATTAAATGTAACTTAATTAATATGACAATATAATTAACCAAGTCTATTGATACATTTAACTTTCCACAAGATTTTTCTTAGTGCAGTTAATTAGAGGCATGCTAAACTTTCCTTCTCAATTCTTGTTTGTCAAGCATTGTACATAAAATAGGTAAGAGCTAGACTACTTAAATACTAATACATATGCAATGTGCAATGTTATAAAGACAAAATTAATTCAATTGACAAATCAACTTTTTTTCTAGTACAATACAATTGTATAAAAAAAAGTCTCCGCACCCTACGTTAACAAATTTGGGATCTCCTGGGAAGTCACCCTGAGGTGAAAGAGATGTTGTCACATTAAATAAGCTCTTGACACATGTAATTTCTATCTAGGTCCATTAGAGTTTATTTGGCATCTCTCCGCCATAAATAGAAATACAATGTCTCAGATACTCCATCCAGCTCTATTTATAATTAATTAGCCTGCAAGGGAGAGTGAAGGGAAAAAAAAACATAATTATAAGCTTCAAGTGAGAACATTCATTATCATGCTAATGTGTACTGTGGAACGGTTACATTATTGGTCCAATTATTCTGCAGTGATATGTGCCACTCTTACATCAGCCCTAGTTACTTTACTAGGTCCTTAAAGGGGTGGCAACATCAAAGTAATGTTTGAAATTACATTTTGCCATGCATTTTATAAGACAGTGAATCATTCTCCTCAATACGATTTTTAAATGGAATATGTTCTTTTACTCTGTTATTTCAGTTGCTGTAATTAGAAAAGTCTGGGTCCCATAGCAATACTAGGATAGGGCCCTGTATTCACCATCATCAATTACCCACCGCAATGTTTGCTCCATCCCCACTCAGTTCCCAATAGTGCAGGGAACTATTTGCAATAGTAGCAATCTGGCTCAGTAGTCTGAATTATATAGACAGTTATTTATGAAGCCATATTAGGTTTGTATTTTAGGGCACATTTTTTCATCTGACACAAGGCCCCTGTTGCAGCCGGGCCCCATAGCCGTAGTAAGGACTGCTAGAGCTATAGTTAAGCCCTTGTGCATTATATATTTGAATAAATTATAGCTGGACGGGCAGCAATTGAATTGTTCTTCCTGCTTGCTGAAAGCTGCCAAGTCCTCCCATCTGTACCTGTCCTGTAGTAAGTAACAGAAAGTGTACATCTCATTTTGTCTGTCCATCTCTGCACAGTCAGCAGAAACAGAGTTTCTTAAATAAGATATCCATATTTTGTATCCATATGCTCTGGAGTTCTAAACAATTAAATGACCAACTCAGGCAGTTGGTATATTTTGTATGCTATCATAATAATAATAATAATAATAAAAAAAAACCAAAACAACTTTATTCTGCCCAGGATCTTTGCCTCTTTCGGTTAAAATATCCAGTCAGTCTTTATCCTTTTTAAATTTAAGCCAAATGATGAACATGCTACATTGTTTTATGAACTGTATCTATGCTCCATAACACTGCATTCCTGTAACGTCGTTCTTCCATCCGGGATCCGAGTGCTCTTGTAAAAATTCCTGTGGGCATATGTGGGGATGGGTAGTGTAGAATATAGATGTCACATTGTAACAAGGTCAGATTTTATTTTTAATCTACAGACTAATGTCTATATAGGTTAAGATCAACATATGCTTGATTTTTATAAAAATACTCATGAATACCTCATTAAAATATATATATCTATATCTAACTATAGATAGTATCTCATTGGGATTAATAGCAGCAGTTGTCGAAGTGGAAATGTAAAAGTGGAGGTATGTAAAATGTAAGTGACTGCAATTGTATAGTTTTACAATCACAGTGGTAGGTGAAGTGGTGGTTTGGCATAACACTGTATACTGACCCACTCCGATCCCTGGTCTGTAGCGAAATATTTAAAATTTTGGGTAGCACAGGCAGAGTGTATTCAGGGAGGAGCAAGAAGTAATGGAAGCTAAGAAGCAGAAGGAAGGACAGAGAGGAGGAAGAGGAAAGTGTATAACAGAAGTGGAGAGAGAGGGAGGAAAAGGAGGGGATGGGAGGTGAAGAAAAGGAGGCACCATGCCCAGAGCGACAGACAGGGAGCTGAAGCAATAAGGGCAGGTGTTGATCCTTTCTGTATCAGGCGCACACGCAGAGGGGGTTTCCATTACCCTGGAAACACCCCCCTCCAAGGATGTCGAAAAATCATGTTTTAACATGCAAAAGACCAGCCCAGTGTACAGCACTGCGGACGCTTATACCACAGCGTCGTAGGTGCTGTATATTGTAGCACTGCAAAAACGGAGCTGCTAAGCATGCGCAGTCGTAGCAGCTCCTCCAAGGAACTGACAGCCAGTGCTGCGCCGGCTTTTGGATGAGATGAGAGCGTGTGATGCGCGGGGAGTGTGTGATATGGGGGGGCAGGTGTGTGTATGATGCCTTAATGTGAACCAGAGCGGGGAAAGGATGTGATGTGTGTGTGTGTGTGGGGAGGGGAGGGGGAGGGATGTGATGCAGGAACACAGAGTGGCATGAGGGGCACGGTGTATATATAATGTATATACACATTGTGTACAATCTTTATTGAAATTCTCTCTAATGGCACTGAGATTATATATACACGCACGTATATACACACACATATATACATATATATACCCCCCCCCCCACACACACACACATTTAAAGCTACCTCATTGTTTTTGGGAAAATTTGGAAACCCCCCTTTAAAAAGCCTGCGTTTTCCCCTGTGTATGCTGGAATACATTCACAATGCCAGTGCCTACCCCATACAGCACAACTGTGAGTGCACAGTGTCGAAGTTGTGTAATTGGATGAACGAAAGTATATTGATTAATATTGTTTTACCGTGCGATTGCGATCAGTATGCCACGTAACACGTGGCATGGCACGATCATGCGGTAAAATACGCACGCACACACTTGCACTCTAACATTTAGTTATTTATATATTTCATATTTATATTGGTTCCATTCTACTGTGATTTATGAGCAGATAGTATTTACTTTATTAATTAGTTTATATATTATGATTATATGTACACTTTAGTGTTATTTGAGGTTCAGGTTGCAGGAACTGTGTCATGTTTAGTATTATTTAAATTCCCTATTCATCAGCAGCTGTCCGGTTCATTCGCCGAAGAGATCGCTCACTGCATACTCTAGTTATTGATGTTAGGGAATAAATGTTTAAAGTGATACCAACTGTAGTATGCTAATAGACTAGTTGAAACTGGATTCTTGGCGGGAAAGTCGGAGCACATCCCCTTGAGAGATATCCCCCACCTTTGGATATTTTGGGTTGAACTGGCCTATGACCTGCAGTACACTGGACCTTCCTGAAACCTGGACCAATAGAAGCAAGCCACATCATCTGCATTGTTTTCTCTGTAACTCTGAATGCATATAATACAGCTCTAGCTGGTACCAAGTCCTATAGATTGTAAGCTTTCGAGCAGGGTTCTCTTACCTCTCTGTCTGTATGTATTACCCAGTATTGTATTATTAATGTTTGTTCCCAATTGTAAAGCGCTACGGAATTTGCTGGCGCTATATAAATAAATGTTGATGATGATGATGATGATGATGAAGTCAGTCATCTCTGACCACAGTATTCTGGAGTGAAGTACTGTAAGCTGGTACCAGCGGAGCGCAGCTTAGCACAGCGAAGGGCGCGGCGGTATGCATATGTTTATATTTGGTATTGGCTGTACTGTATAATAATTATGTATTGAACTGCTACATTTTGCATCTGCTAAAATAAATTACTTTGTGCTTTGGAAACACAACACAATCGCTTAGACAATGCTTATTTGAAAATGATAGAATTACTTTAATAACAGTGGGCCCTCTTATTTCATTGGCATGTATACACTGCACACCCAGCACCCATATGCCACTAATGTCCAGACATCTCACTGGAGGAGGTTTGGCAAGTTAAAGTGAATCAAACTTGTTGCAAGATCAGGTTAGGGATGCTGTCTCCTGGTCTGTACTTCACATTCCTCAGCCAAGTAATAGGACACCAGTCTAGTGTCTCAGTATAAGTAGCCACAGCTAGTTTTATTTAGCAGCATAAAAATAAACAAAACATAAATCCTAGCCTGTCCGTCTTCGGACTAATACAATAAAGAGATTTCCCTGGTGTCTACTCATTTATTTCAGTGCGGTAACACCGACAGTAGGATTCCATCACAACCTCCTGCCCCTGTCAGGTGAGGCACCTGTGTGCAGCTGAGTACTCTCCTGAAGCTGATCATAACGGCTTTATACCACTTAAATAAACATATAAACATCTGTACATTAGCTTTTAACAAGCAATTGCTTTTAACATGATAAAATGGAAATATAGTATACCCTTGGTTTTTACAGAAAGCAAATGTCTATAAATTTATACATTTCAAAGTGAGCAACTTTTCAGTGGAATTGTCCGTGTATGTTTTTTTTCTGACTTTGTTCAGTGCTTTAGCATATAAATGGCCTATGCACTACACGCAAACATGACATAACCCCATATACCTTGCACTGTATAATGAAATTACATTTCAATTTATTATGTAAAACATATAAAAAAGTAGTCTAAGACTCTACATTCAATAATGACTAACGTTTATTTCAGCACCTCTCTATCATTTGTATGTGGGAGTAATATCTCAGTTAAGAAAGGTTGTGGAAGATAAAAAAAAAAGACATTGCTAGACAGGAATTCATTGTACAAAGAATTTCAAATATGCAGGATATACTTGCCAGGAATTAATTAACCCTTCGCATGCTTTAGAGGGTTGTAGTGTTTTGTTGTAATACTATTACATTTATTACATTTATTTAATATTATAGCTATTCCATGTGAGTGCTTGGTACAATTCATTCCCATTCTATTAAATGTTGAACAGAATAAGAACAGCGCCAAGAGATAATGATCAATTTTTATCTGTGTCCTACAAACAACCAATATAAGGATAGTCCTTTGATTGCAACCAAGATATGGTAGGAGCTTCCAAATGTAGATCCTGGTGAATCCAATGATGCATAGAATCCAGATCCCACAATAAAAAAACAATATTGTTTATAACCATACTTGCCTACTCTCCTGGGAAATCCCAGGAGGCTCCCGGAAGAGTAGGCAAAGCTCCCGCATTTGTGGCTTAATCGTGTCATTAAGCTCCGTCCCCTCCATTCAATCCCGTGAATTTCGGCTTGTTATAGTGGGGGCGGAGCTATGGTGATGCGTCAATGTCCTCCTACCCCATGTCACATGGATGTATGTTTGTAACATTCAAGGAAATGTAATAGGAAGTGTTTTCTTTTAAGGAACTCACATATACTAGGTGTTCACGTATACTAGGTTTTCTGTTTTGCACATAAGTTAAATACTGACTGTTTTTTCATGTAGCACACAAATACTTGATTGCTTATTTGTACACTGAAATTTAAAGTTGATATTTGTGTGCTACATGAAAAAACAGTCAGTATTTAACTTATGTGCACAACAGAAAACTCATTTGCACCCCTTGCATTGTAACTTGGTTTTGTCCAGGAGACTGAAATAAGAAACTTCTTAATTTAAGATCCTTAATAAATCAGGCCCCTCTTCTTTATCTGGACTTTCTGGGATCATCACTTCATTTCTCAGATCCTCAACAAATATCAGACTATTGCTCATAGTTACTATTTCTGTTTTTGGATTTAAGATTCTGTATCCTTTGGAACATTTGCTGTACCCAACAAAAATCCTTTCCACTGCCCATTTCTGCAGTTTACTACGTCTCTGCCGGAATGTAGACAAATGCTTTACAACCGAAAACTCTAATATGTTTTATACTGGGTTTCTTGCCATGCCATAGATCATACAGAGCTTTCTCCACGTTTCTGGAGAATAATCTGTTCTGTAAATTAGTGGCTGTCATTACGTCTTCACCCCAATATTTTTAAGGTAGTTCTGAATCTGTTAACATACATCTGATCATTTCAGTTAGGGTTCTGTTCTTCCTTTCGGCTAACCCATTTTGTTCTGGTGTGTAGGATACTGTCTCGTGCTGATCTATGGAAGTGTTCTAATTTTCACCACCATTGTCACTACAATATGCATGTGGATTTCTTTGAAATATGTTTCTAGTCATGGTAACATAATCCTGTAACTTGTCCAGTACTTAATCTTTGCTTTGTATCAGGTAAGTGACTGTGTATCTGGAGTAGTCATCCATTGAAGTCACTATATATCTGTTACCTCCTGGTGTACGCACTTTCATTAGGCGATACATGTCCATGTGTATTAGATCTAGTGGTCTCAATGCTCTGCTCTCACTTTGCTTAGGGATTGTTATTCTTGTGGCTTTTGCTTTTATATACCATTCACACCTCATGGTTATTAAACAGTCTGATGCTGTGAGCTCATTTGTTAGGTCTTTCTTTTGCAGTTCTTTAATGTTGTCTGGGTGTCTGTGTCCTAGTCGTCTGTGCCACACATGAATACAGTCAAGGGGGTAATTGAATCATGCATTCTAACAACAATAGCACAGCACATGTACCTAATCCACGCTCCATAACATTAATTTCCTGTAAGGGGAATGAACACCAGTCAAAAGGAAAAAGTTACAACATACTTTAAGAAAACTAGGTGCGATATATATTTAAAAGAAACTCATTGGTGGGCCAGAGAGGACTATACCCTTAATGGTAGATAGATTGGAGACTGCTTATTAGCATCATCCCAACTGAAATATGGGGAGTAGCCATTTCACAAACCAAAAGAGTGCAGTATGGACACACTGATCCAGAGTGTTGTTTATTCTTTTGGAAATCAAAATTTATGATACCACATCTATCTTATTGAATATTTGTCCCCCTTATGGAGGCACAAACATTCATCTTTGTTCAACGCTTATTAACCAATGCAAAGAGGCACTCCTAAAGTTTTGCACATGGTCGATGACCCTAGATAGGAAAAAAATACCTATTCCCATTAACCTGAGGTTCCCCGAGTCCAAATTTCTATGTTAACAGTGTCCCGTAATGTAATTGATTCCTGGAGACTTTTTGGTCCAAAGCCTAAAGAATACACATTTCACGTAGGGGTCGATAAATCTTATCTTATCTTGATTACATCCTTGTTGCTGGCAATTTCATACCTAAGGTTAGTGCAACTAAACTAGGCAACATCAAAATATCAGACTATGCCTTGATCTCTACTAGAAATCTGAGGGGCACTCAATGGTGATGCCCAAACAAACATGGAGATTACCATCTTATGTAATGCAGTCTAAACACTTACAGCAGTACATAAAAAATGGACTGTACACAGACTACAATATAGAACACAGGGACGACACAGTCCTCTTCTGGAAAGCATTGTAATGCAGCGTCATATCATAACCTATATGTCTAATTGCAATAAAAAGAATAGAGCTAAATACAGACCCCTCTAGCTATGTCAAACTGCTATATCTCTACACCTCTAACCCAAATGACGACCCCCCTTGTAAAGTGTGCACAATCATGTAAGGTTTTTTTTTTTACTTACCAAGTCTCAAACTAAACTACACTGTATGAAAAATAGATTTATAGATGAGGAAACTACTGGCCAATAGGATAAATGATGCCAAATGTAAAAAAAATTACAGCCCTAAATCCCATAATGATGGAGTAAATATTGGAGGAATGGAGACTTCCCAAGTTTACAAATATGAGGTGACTGTTACGAGCCGCGGCAGTGCCCAGCCGCCGCGACTCACTTACCCGCGTCCCGGCCGTCGCCATGGCGACCGGGACGTCATTTCCGGCCATAACCCGGCCGTTGCCGGGGCAACCAGCAGACGCTTCAGAGCTGCGTCCCGGCAATAGGAGGAAGCCGGGCGCAGCGATTCTACAGCCTGTGGGCTAATTAATAGGGGCAGATTATAGGAGGCAATTACAGGCATTAGCCTGCAACTGTGCAGGCCAGGGGCAAGCCCTGATTGGCTCTATTAGTGACTGCTCTATTAACCTGCAGGAGTGTGTTCAACCTGTGATTGGTTCAGCTGGGTATTTAAGGCAATGAGGTCTGCTGCCTCATTGCCGGTTATAGCTTCTGTGCTCCAGTCTGCTGACCTGCTTGTTCCAGTTCCTGTATCCTGTATCTACGTTTGACTTCCCGTGTATGACCCTTGGCTTCGTATTGGACTTCGCTTGTGTTTCCTGTGACCCTGATCCTTGGCTTGTTTACCCGTTCTGCTACTTTGCCTGTGACCTCTGACCTCAGCTTGTTCATCATTACTGTTACCTGCTGCCGGCCTTTGACCTCTGCGTGGACCTGACTCTTCTTGCCTGGGTTCTCCCCAGCCGGTACACACTTCACGACCCTCTGTCAGTCTGCAGCCCAGTCTGTCCCCACCATCAGGGGCTCCAGTGAACACCTGACTGGCAGAGTAGACTCCGGGTTGTGTTGTGCCGGCTGGAGGGGTTCCTAACATTATAACCGGCCCACTCACGGAGACAAGATTAGGATGGATGCAAGTGGATCCACACCGTCTCCGGCACAAACCCTAGCAGGCCATGTTGAGTCTTTGTATCAGATGATGCAGGGATTGGCTGAGCGTATGTCTGTTCAAGAAGAAGCCACAAAAGCTTCACAATCTCCTCCAGATCCCATCTGTGAGCCCAAAATGAATTTACCGGATCGGTTCTCCGGAAATAGAACCTTGTTTCGGAACTTCAGGGAGAGCTGCAAGCTCTATTTTCGGATGAGACCCCGCTCCTCCGGTTCAGAGCAGCAACGAGTTGGGATTATTATTTCCCTTCTACAGGGTGACCCCCAGTCTTGGGCGTTTTCTTTGCCACAGACCAGTCCGGCCATGCAGTCCGTAGACTCCTTCTTTGAGGCATTGGGTTTACTGTATGATGACCCGGATCGAGTGGCCTCCGCGGAAGCTCACCTACGGTCCTTGAAACAAGGCAGACGGTCGGCAGAAGAATACTGCGCGGAATTCCGTAGGTGGTCACCTGACAGTGGATGGAACGACCCTGCCTTACGTAGTCAGTTCCGTGTCTGCCTATCTGAACAGATTAAAGATTCGCTAGTGCAATACCCGTCTCCTAGCTCTCTGGAGGATCTGATGCACCTCTCCATTAAAATTGACAGGAGATATAAAGAGCGGAAAACTGAAAAGGAAACGTCATCACCTCCATCCGCCTTCGTTCCTATCTCCCAGGATGGTGAGGAACCAATGCAATTGGGAGCATACCGTCTTTCCGCTGAGGAGAGAGACAGGAGACGGTCACAAGGCTTATGTTTATATTGTGGCGCAAGAGGCCACTTCTCCCGTTCTTGCCCAAACAAGTCGGGAAACGAGCATGCCTAAGGAACGAGGGGAGAGTTCACTTAGGTCTACAAATTGTCTCCCAGAAAAATGCACTATTGGTCCCTGCACAGCTCACGTTCAGTGCTCGTTCTACGAAACTATCAGCCTTCATTGACAGTGGAGCTGCTGGCAACTTCCTTGACATCGAGTTTGCCCGCTCTGCTGGGATTCCGCGGATTAAACTCCAATCTGCCATTACGGTATGTGGCTTAGATGGTAGTCCGTTGCCAGGAGGCAAGATTACTTGGGAGACCCCACCACTACAGTTGAACGTTGGCGCTCTCCATTCGGAATCCATAGTCTTACGCCTTATCGAATGTCCATCGGTTCCTTTAATTCTGGGCCACCCTTGGCTATCCTGCCATAACCCCGTCATGGATTGGGCAAAAGGAGAAATTGTCCAGTGGAGCCCCCATTGTACACAGTCTTGCTTGACACTACCTCTACGTATTATTCAGTCTATTCCGGAGCAGCTCCCTTCTCAGTATCATGGCTACTGGGATGTTTTCTCCAAAAAGGCTGCTGACACACTACCACCGCACCGCAATTTCGACTGTGCCATTGAGCTCATTCCGGGCTCTAAATTACCCAAGGGACGCTTGTATCCTCTCTCCGGTCCAGAGACCAAATCCATGCAGGAGTATATTGACGAAAACTTGGAGAAGGGCTTCATCAGGCCATCCAAGTCCCCAGTAGGAGCAGGGTGTTTCTTTGTACCCAAGAAGGACGGTGGACTCAGACCCTGTATCGACTATCGAGGGCTGAACCTTATTACGGTTAAGAACACCTACCCCCTTCCCCTCATCTCCGTTCTTTTTGATCAATTAAGAGGAGCCACTATCTTCACAAAAATTGATCTTCGTGGAGCCTATAATCTCATACGTATTAGAGCAGGTGATGAGTGGAAGACGGCGTTCAACACGCTCTCGGGCCATTACGAATACCTGGTCATGCCGTTTGGCCTGAGTAATGCTCCTGCCGTATTTCAGGATTTGATTAATGAGGTGTTACGTGAGTTCCTGGGACACTTTGTTGTTGTTTACCTTGATGACATCCTCATATATTCAAAATCGTTGTCTGCGCACCAGGGTCATGTCAGACAAATCCTACAGAAATTACGGGAACATCACCTCTACGCGAAACTCGAGAAATGCGAGTTCGAGGTCCAGAAGGTATCCTTCCTCGGTTATCTAATCTCCTCAGAAGGTTTCTCCATGGACCCAACCAAGGTCCAAGCAATTCTGGATTGGATTCAACCGAATAACCTCAAGGCGGTCCAGAGATTCCTGGGATTCGCCAATTACTACAGGAGGTTTATTGGCGGCTTTGCTGATATCGTGGCTCCTATTGTCACCTTGACCCGCAAAGGAGGTGATCCAACTGTTTGGTCACAACAGGCAATAAATGCATTCAAAACCCTGAAGAAAGCTTTTGTGTCTGCTCAGGTTCTCAGACATCCGGATCCTAGGGTACCGTTTGTTCTTGAGGTAGATGCTTCTTACGTCGGTGCTGGGGCTGTCTTGTCACAAAAAGACCCCCAGACCCACCGCTTACATCCATGTGCCTTTTTTTCCCGTCAGTTCTCATCAGCGGAAACCAACTATGACGTGGGAAACCGAGAATTGCTGGCAATTAAATGGGCCTTTGAGGAATGGCGACACTGGTTGGAAGGCGCTGCACACCAGATCTCCGTTATAACGGATCATAAGAACTTACAGTATATACAGTCAGCCAAACGTCTGAACCCCCGACAGGCTCGGTGGTCGCTGTTCTTCACTCGGTTCAACTTTATTATCACCTATCGTCCTGGTTCCAAAAATATTCAAGCGGACGCCCTGTCTAGAAGTTTCCTGGCACATCATGCTCCGGTCACCTGCTCAGAGCCTATTGTTCCTGTGTCTATGATTCATGCCGGATTAACTCAAGATTTGAGCTGTACCTTACAAAGGTTCCAGAGGTTGGCTCCTGATAACACTCCGGCAGGATGTTTGTTTGTCCCAGTTCATCTAAGGAAGACAGTCCTTGCTGAGGCACACAACAGTCGGACTGCTGGGCATCCTGGAGTCTACAAAACACTGGAAATCCTTTCCCGTACTGTATGGTGGCCGTCTCTGTCTGCTGACGTCAAGAGTCACGTCCGGTCCTGTGAAGTTTGTGCCAGGAACAAAGTTCCCAGGACTCGCCCGGTAGGTCAGTTAGTTCCGTTGGCCGCCCCTGGTAAACCTTGGACACATCTGTCCATGGACTTTATAGTCGATCTGCCACCCTCTGCGGGACACAATACCATTTGGGTCGTGGTAGACCGGTTCAGCAAGATGGCACACTTCATTCCACTCACTAGGCTGCCTACTGCTCGAGATTTGGCAGTTTTGTTCATTCAACACATTTTCCGCCTCCATGGACTCCCTACAGACATCGTCTCCGATCGGGGTTCCCAGTTCATAGCGCAGTTCTGGAGATCATTCTGTACCCTCCTGGGAATCAAGGTCAGTTTATCATCTGCATACCACCCTCAGTCAAATGGGCAGACTGAAAGGGTTAACCAGTCCTTGGAGAAGTTCTTGCGATGCTACATATCGGAGTTCCATGACAACTGGTCCTCCTTGTTGCCCTGGGCAGAATTTGCCTGTAACAACTCCTGTCACTCATCCACGAAAACCTCTCCGTTCTTTTGCAATTATGGTTTCCACCCCAGATCTAACTCTTTGTATTCACTCCAGTCCGTTGGTATCCAGGAGATCCGTTCCACTGCCAGGGATCTCAGAGTTGTCTGGAAGAAAGTACATTCATCTTTAAAACAAGCCTCACTTGTTGCAAAGAAAATTTCGGACCGACACCGTACCCCCTGCTCCCTTAAGGTTGGCCAGAAAGTCTGGCTGTCTACAAAAAATATCAGGCTCAGACAACCTTGCAAGAAATTGGGCCCTAAGTTCATCGGGCCGTTTCTTATCATCAAGCAGGTGAACTCCGTCGCATTTAGGTTAAAAATTCCAGGCTCGTTAAGAATTCCAAACACCTTTCATTGTTCTCTATTGAAGCCAGTGCTTTATCCTGGTCAAGCCCAGTCTTCAAGTGTGCCTGGGAGAGGTTCCAGTGGGCCACAAAAATTCGTGATTCAAAAGGTCCTTGATTCTAAAAATGTTCAAGGACAGGTGCATTTCCTTATACAATGGAGGAATCGCGGATTAGAAGAGCGATCTTGGGTTCCGCGGAGACAACTCCATGCCCCAAAGAAACTGAAGGAGTTCTTCAAAAAATTCCCTAGGAAACCAGGATGTCGGGGTCCCTCGACCCCTCCTCAAGGGGGGGGGTACTGTTACGAGCCGCGGCAGTGCCCAGCCGCCGCGACTCACTTACCCGCGTCCCGGCCGTCGCCATGGCGACCGGGACGTCATTTCCGGCCATAACCCGGCCGTTGCCGGGGCAACCAGCAGACGCTTCAGAGCTGCGTCCCGGCAATAGGAGGAAGCCGGGCGCAGCGATTCTACAGCCTGTGGGCTAATTAATAGGGGCAGATTATAGGAGGCAATTACAGGCATTAGCCTGCAACTGTGCAGGCCAGGGGCAAGCCCTGATTGGCTCTATTAGTGACTGCTCTATTAACCTGCAGGAGTGTGTTCAACCTGTGATTGGTTCAGCTGGGTATTTAAGGCAATGAGGTCTGCTGCCTCATTGCCGGTTATAGCTTCTGTGCTCCAGTCTGCTGACCTGCTTGTTCCAGTTCCTGTATCCTGTATCTACGTTTGACTTCCCGTGTATGACCCTTGGCTTCGTATTGGACTTCGCTTGTGTTTCCTGTGACCCTGATCCTTGGCTTGTTTACCCGTTCTGCTACTTTGCCTGTGACCTCTGACCTCAGCTTGTTCATCATTACTGTTACCTGCTGCCGGCCTTTGACCTCTGCGTGGACCTGACTCTTCTTGCCTGGGTTCTCCCCAGCCGGTACACACTTCACGACCCTCTGTCAGTCTGCAGCCCAGTCTGTCCCCACCATCAGGGGCTCCAGTGAACACCTGACTGGCAGAGTAGACTCCGGGTTGTGTTGTGCCGGCTGGAGGGGTTCCTAACAGTGACTATAACTGCCCTGGAAATAGTGGAAACAATCTCTAGCATGCGGACAAAGAATTCCCAGGGTTGGATGGCTTCATCTCAGACTTTATAAGCAGAGTTTATGTGGGGTCATCGTCCGGTGAAAGCCATTTATACAGCAGTAGGTGGTGTCATCCTCAATGTATTCCACATCCATGCTCCTTTATCTGGATGCACATAAAGCTCTGGCTTTATCTATATGAAATTCTACAGTGAAGGGCATTTGGCGAGGACTGTATAAGCCTGATTAATTTATTTATAGAAATCTCACCAGTTCCCTACTGTTAAATGGATCTAGGGGACACAGGGTGGAAATGTCCAGAACTAGCCCTTGTTGCTGGTCATCCAGATTGGTTCTGAAACCAATAAACTTTTAGCGTTTACTGATGACATTCTTCTATACATGTTATAGATTAACTCGCACACCATAAACGGTTTTGGACCCAGGTTTGGAGTTTTGCTAATGATCACTTAATCAATTAGCTATCCCTTATACCGTCATGGGAAAGTCTGGTCCGTTTATCTAGAGGCACCAGAACCTCAAAGGTAGCAGAATATTATTATTAATTGTCTCTGCAGCTGCAAGAAAAAGTGTGCTCCAAATGTGGGTCCATCCAGAGTCTTGCTCCCTCTCTTTACTATTTCTGGAGAAACCTTTCAGTTATTTTAAATGGATTGGTTTGAGGCTTCTTTATAAAGAGAAAACACATGCATAAGCTTTATGAAACTAGGATAGTCTTTATTTAGATGCTGCCCTAATCCATAAAAGACCCAGGGGGTATATTTACTAAACTGCAGGTTTGAAAAAGTCCTGCAGTGTGTCTTGTTTCAATATTTAAGTACATTATTTGCATAAAACCAGGTGCTTCCATTTCTCTTGTTGCAGAGGTGATTTAAGGCATTGATGGGACTGGGATTTGCACAGGTGGTTGGAGCGCTGTGGTTGCATTTGCGCCCTCTTTGTTCTTCTTCTTTTCTCTCTTTTTGGACTGCTTATCAACAGGTGAATACAGTCATATATCTACACTGTCTACCTCACAGCTTTATCACTCCAGCTCCCATATCTATTATTGCAGCTTTGATAACCTGCTGCTGCTGGTGTCTTAAGCTCAGTTGACTGCGGGTTTGAAAAAGTGGAAATGTTGCCTATAGCTGTTGCCTATAGCAACCAATCAGATTCTAGCTGTCATTTTCTAGAATGTACTAAATAAATAATAACTTGAGTCTGATTGGTTGCTATAGGCAACATCTTCACTTCGTCAAACCCGCAGTCTACTGAATATACCCCTTGGCCTCAGTCATTGCTGAAAATTAAGCTTCTAAAATCAAGTTGATGGACACTTTTGCACAAAGTTCTGTTGGATTGATGATTATGATGTTAATTGTTGATGTTAATTACAAGCAAACTCAATCACAGGACTTACAAGAAGATTTCGGTAAAAACAAACAGTCCTGGCAAATTATAAGGACAAATCTGGATTTTTATGAGTCTGATTGTGAGTGCCCCTCATTTAAATGGTGTCAGAACTTTACTAAGAGTAAAACTATAAGAGGTCTAGTGACTTCAGCCACCTCCATTAGAAAACATTTGAGATTTCTGACAATGAATTGGACATTGCTAGTACTTTATAGTGTAAATGTGATTCTTATTTTGATTCTCCAAAAACGCTTCTTTATGAGATAGACATTTGACCAGGGCCTGATCAACCACTAGGCTGATCAGGCTGCAGCCTGGGGCGCTGGGACCTGGGGTGCGCTGGGACCCTGGGGGGTGCTGGGACCTGGGGGGTGCAGCGCCGGCAGCAATTAAGATTTATTTCATTTTTTTTAATTTTTTTTTGCTATTGATTACTTGCACCCGAAGCCGTCCCTGCCCCCTCCACTACAGTGTCGCTCCCTTCCTTCTCCTTTCCTCCTGTCCCCTCCCTACCTCCTCCCTGGCTGTCCAGTGTGATGTCATCATTAAGTTCCAACAGTGTCAGTGAGGTGCCCGTCAGAGAGGAGCAGCAGCCCGAAGACAAGTGTCAGGTAAGGAAAGCATGGTGTACAGGGGAGAGGGGCGGTGTGCTGCGGGGGGGGGGGGGGGATTGTGATTCAGGGGGGGCAGTGTAATGCAGAGGGGGGGCAGTGGTGTGATGCAGAGGGGGGGCAGTGGTGTGATACACAGGGGGGGCAGTGGTGTGATACACGGGGGGGGGCAGTGATGTGATGCACAGGGGTGGCAGTGGTGTGATACATGGGGAGAAGTGGTATGATGCACAGGGGGAGCAGTGGTGTGATGCGGAGGGGAGGCAGTGGTGTGATGCACAGGGGGAGCAGTGGTATGATGCACAGGGGGGCAGTGGTGTGATGCACAGGGGGGCAGTGGTGTGATGCATGGGGGGGCAGTGGTGTGATGCACAGGGGGAGCAGTGGTGTGATGCACATGGGGGGCAGTTGTGTGCTGCACAGGGGGGGCAGTGGTGTGATGCACATGGGGGGCAGTGGTGTGATGCACAGGGGGGGTAGTGGTGTGATGAAGGGACATATGTGTAATGAAGGGACATGCTAGGGCTGTCTATTTGGATTACTTGTCACTTCCATTTGTACCAATAAAGGAAGGAAGATGCCCATTGCTGTTAACAAGTGCATAATACATAGACTTATTGAGTTTTTTGTTCCGGAATCTAACACCTGGATACCTCCCATCTAGATATCCTGTGTTTGCTCCTGGGCAGCAGCGGAGTGTGGACAGCGTTCTGTATCAATCATCACTGCATCTGGAGCGTTGGAGGAGGTAAGGCTTATCTTTTTTTTTTTTTTTTTTTACCGAAGTCAAGTGTGTGAGGGTCTGGGAAGTGGGTATTTGGTGTGTGCGAAATTCTCTAGGAAATTTTGCCTAGGGCACCGAGAAACCTTGCACCAGCCAAGAGGGGCATAGCCGCATAGTTAAATAATGGGGACAGTGGAGTGTGATTAAGGGGTTCAGTGTGTGCTGCAATGGGGGTCAGACTGTGCTGCAATGGGGGTCAGACTGTGCTGCAATGGGGGTCAGTGTGTGCTGCAAGGGGCAGAGTGTGCTGAGGGGCAGAGTGTGCTGCAATGGGGATGGTGTGCTTTACAGTGGGGGGCAGCGTGTGCTGCAGTGAGGGGCAGTGTGCTTTGCAGTGGGGGGCAGTGTGTTCTGCAGGGGGACAGCAGAGTGGGCTGTAAGGGAGAAAGTATGATAAAAGGGGACTGACTGTGCTGTAAGGGGGGCATTGTGCTGATGGGCAGATGGTGATGGAGGGGTACAGTGTGCTGCAAGTTGGACAGTGTACTGAGAGGCAGTGTGTGATGTAGGGGGGCACAGTGTGATAAAGGGCACAGTGTATTGAGGGGCCGTGTGATAAGGGGCACAGTGATTTGATGGCTGGGGGGGAAGAGGGTCATGAATTGTCCACTGGGTGTTAAGAGACATTTATTTATACATCCTTTTCACTAATGTTATAAATTGGCAAATGGAAGGTATGTGGGGGGAGCTAAGGTAGATGATGAATTGGCTGTGAGGTAGGTGATGAATTAACTTGGGAAGTGGGTGATGAAATTTTCAGGGGCATCATGATTTTGCCACTGGGGTGTGATGAAATGGCTGTTGAAGGAGCATGATCTCAGTATTGTTTGGTGTTCATGAGGATAAAGCTAAACGACAACAAAGCTACAAGAACAGTAAGAAAGAATAGCAAGAACAGGTAAGAGAATATGTCTAAATTAGTTTGCTGAATAATAATCCTGAATTTCCCTTTGATTATTTGAGGGAGGTTGGGAGCTATGGGTGTATTAGCCTAGGGCGGCCAAAAGCCTTAACCAGGCCCTGACTCTGGCAATATATTGTGTGCCTAATCTTTGAATTTTTGTAGTATGGGTGCTGGACACCTTCGTCTCCTAGCATCCTCATTTATTTATATAACCACAGCAAATTAGATAGAATTGAATAGATAGAAAAATAGAAAAGAATAGCTTTTTTGTGGTGTGCTACGGCGTGCTGACCTCTCACAAACAGCCTTCTTTAAATATACATTTCACTGAATTACCTTTCTAAAATAGACAATTATTGAAAATAAGATTAGAATATATAGCTTTTTTGGGGTGTGTAACTGCTGCTGAATCTCACATGCAAACACTCATTTTTTTTTAAATTAATTTCTCTCTCCCAGACAAGATTACTGTCACTAGAAAAACTTTCAGGTTTAAAAGAAAGAAATCTGTTTGTATTTTGTATTCTGCTGCTAATAGTCTGACAGCAAACCCACTGTTTATCTCAAAGAATATATTTAGTTAGTTCAGAATGATATCTATCTAGCTCAGTCTGTATATACTAACTATGACTATGACTATTAGATATATGCAATGCGATGCATTAACAACAACCAGTAGCCACTAGTCTGTGTAAAGTCTATTTAAGATTGATATTAATAGCAATTGATCAACAAACTATTGTAGCTGACTGTTCTCTACAGGACTGCTTTACAATAATGACAGGACTCTACTACTTCCTCTGTTCCTGGTTCACCCTGAACACAATTATATATATAATGCCTTGTATTGAACCCAAATGCAAACCTGAGGCTTCATATTGTGCAATGAGATATTTACATATCTTCAAGAGGAGGGGGAAGATTTAGGAGAGCATTTCAGGTTCAGTCTGTGGCTGCAGAGCATTTGCGCAGTCGCACAGATACGTGACGCAGGAGCAGCCTCCATGTACACTGAGAACCCGATAACCTGTATTTTGGTAGGGAAATGGAAAAGTCCAGTCACAGCCCCCAATAATAATGCAGCCTTTGGAGACTGGCAGTGCTGTGCAGCTATTGAAAGTGTATTACAGTCAGAACGAGGAGAGGCAGCAGAAGCCAGTGACACGAAACGTGAACCTGTCACTGTAGAAATCTTAAGCGACCATAACTGTCCTTCACCATGTATCCTAACTAAGCATCCTTCCGCTGCTGGTTTTAAAGATGGCTCTTTCTTTCATTTACACGGGTATATCTGAAACTAAGTTATTAATCTGTAAGTATAATTAGAATTTAGCCCTTTTTTTTTCGGCTGGTGTTTATTGGAACTATAGTGATTCAAATAAGCAGTTTCATTTTTGTATAGTGATTTAGAATAGCTATACTGGCTGCTGCCGTGTGTTCAACAGTCTTTGAATCCCTATGTTTATTTTGTTAATTGGTTGTGTTGTTTTGTTATTATTGGTTCAGTGTTAACAGTTAAGTAGTATAGCAGATGGACCCCAAATGTGAACCATAGTTCAGCCATGTTTGTTTTATTGATTTAAGAGTGTAATGTTATTATAAATGTATCAAATTAAATATGCTTCACTCAGTATTATTAAAGAAATTGTTTACAGGAAAAAAAACAGGAACTATCCCAGATGTCCCAAGGACCAGGTTACTTGTGAAGTTAAGACTGACCGCAGAACAGAGATAGTCCAGGAATATGTTGTTAAGCTAGGAAACACATGTTCTATGTGTAAAGTGTATGATGGCTAAGTGTCAGTCCGCTGATGTTGTAACCCTGTTGATGTTTGCAATTCTGCACAGCAATGTATAGTGTATAAAGTGTATAAAAACCTTAGCTGATAATCAGAACCATCTTGATATATATTTGAGAAACATCAGAATCTTCCGAGTTGCAGGTAATGAAGATCTCAGCTGTAATTCTCACTTCTTGTATGGCTTTGTTGTGTGAATCTTGGAAAAAAGGTGTGAAAAGACCACTGACTACATCCATGGGAGGCGGATCCAGGTATCCAGCTGTCAAACACCTTGTTCTTTAATGTATGATGAAGCATTCCGCACATAAGGAATTTCATACTATTTAACAATACACTAATCTGTTCTTTATGATTTTACTAGAAAAGTCCCGATACAATCTTGTCATATTTATGTATGTATTTTTCTTATATATGTCATGTACACCGTTTTATGTAAATATATATTACTGTTATTAATTAGCCAATGTCTGTAGGAGTGGGATTACCCATAGTGTGACCAATGTAAATTCACTGTGACCAAGAGGCTGAGAAATCACCTATCACCATTACATTATTTTACACTACCGCTATGGGATCTATTATCCAAAATACATGGAACTATGCTTTCTGAAGAAGGTTTTTTTTTTCTATATTTTGAAACACTTTGCCTTAAATATACTGAAATATAAATAGACCCCAGTCTTTCTGGTTACTGCCCCTGGCATTCCTCTTCTCCTGACAGTTGTGAAGCAGAGCTCCTCATAGTAACTGAAGGAGACACTTTCCGATCATGTGTGTGTGTATGACATTATCACCAAATAGCAGCAATTATTTACAGTCTTCCTTTCTGGTTTTCTTTATTATCTGATTAATGGTTTCCAAATAAAATAAACCTTAACTGTACCTGTATTCATAATGATTAACTTACACTCATGTGACCCTTCCTTCCATTCTTATTTCCATCTGGTATTTTTGCAGGATAAACCACTTTCCCAGAATTGCTAACATGAGATAGCACCAAAGAGTATTGCAGCATGGGGACGGCTCATGTCCTGCTGAACCACTGATTGGTTATAAACAAACCTCCTCCGTATATCAGCTGGCAGTCTGTATCCATGGTACTCAAGGTCTCCATTAGGACTCCAGGACCCCTGTGCGTGTGCTTGTTATGGGCACCCCCTAGTCTTGGCTTATGGGGGATGACCATGCACACCAGCAGGAAGCTATTTGTTCTCCCAGTAACTATATCCAAAATCAGGCTCTGATGGGACTGGAGGTGTGGCCGGAGCCCTATCCGTCCTCTCACAGTCATCACCTCCACATTCTACCCGAACTTCAATGATAACCAACCATTTACCTAGTTATATCTAATTTGATCATTGTGTTTGAGTGTGTGCAGCTTAATTTAAACAAGAATCACACAGAGTTTATTTTCAACAATTTTTTTTATTTAACAATATGCAGAAATGCAATTGAAATATTACTGATATTTTATTTCAAATTAAAACATACATTTGTTATTCTGCATGAAATAGGAACATTTGTCTGAACATTGTTCAATGTCTTTTACACACTTGTTCTATAAGAGAACCATCATAACAGATATCCCTGGACTCACGAAGAGTCATCCTTCAGCGCTCAGGAGAGGAAAAACCCCCTGTGGAGGAACCTCTGGGGAACCATGGCTGCGAGGACTGCCCTTCCTTCTGGGCATTAAGGGGCTGCAGAGATAACGTGTAAGGTTGAAATGTTTGTTGATCCATACAGGTGAAATTCACCAGTATTTCTGGTAATAATATCTATTGTTCCAGTCCTGTTTGAGCTCTCGGTGATCTGGCTTCAGAGTTACTCTTCTTAAAGATCCAGAGGAAGGCGAAAAACCCCTCAGAGACATTTCATTTTTCTCAAAGAGGGAAAAGTAATTCCTTCCTGACTCCATGTATGGGAATTAGGGATGTGCACCGGCGACTTTTGGTGTCTCGTGTTTTGTGTTTTGGATTCGGATTTTCTTGAGGTTTTGGGTTCGGATTTGTTTCGCAAAACACCTGCCGAAAAAGTTTGGTTCGGATTTAAGGTTTTGGATTCGGATTTTTTTTGAAAAAAGCATAAAAAGTTCAAAAATCAAGTTTTTGGGCTTATTTTCACACCTACGCTATTATTAACCTCAATAACATTCAATAACAATCATTTCCACTAATTTACAGTGTATTCTGAACACCTCACAATATTGTTATTAGTCCAAAACGTTGCAACGAGGTATCTTTCTAGACTGCGTAGTGGAGTGGTCCCCACACTATAATAAGAAAACCATCAACTGGTCTTAATTACACCAAAAATTGTACCTGGACTGCGTAGAGGAGTGGTCACCACAATATAATAAGAAAACCATCAACTGGTCTGAATCGCACCAAAAAATGTACCTGGACTGCGTAGAGGAGTGGTCACCACAATATAATTTAAAAACCCTGAACTGGTCTGAATCGCACCAAAAAATGTACCTGGACTGCGTAGAGGAGTGGTCACCACAATATAATTTAACAACCCTAAACTGGTCTGAATCGCACCAAAAAATGGACTTGGACTGCGTAGAGGAATGGTCACCACAAAATAATTTAAAAACCCTGAACTGGTCTGAATTGCACCAAAAAATGTACCTGGACTGCGTAGAGGAGTGGTCACCACAATATAATTTAACAACCCTCAACTGGTCTGAATCACACCAAAAAATGTACCTGGACTGCGTAGAGGAGTGGTCACCACAATATAATTTAAAAACCCTGAACTGGTCTGAATCGCACCAAAAAATGTACCTGGACTGCGTAGAGGAGTTGTCACCACAATATAATTTAAAAACCCTCAACTGGTCTGAATCGCACCAAAAAATGTACCTTGACTGCGTAGAGGAGTGGTCACCACAATATAATTTAAAAACCCTGAACTGGTCTGAATCGCACCAAAAAATGTACCTGGACTGGGTAGAGGAGTGGTCACCACAATATAATTTAAAAACCCTGAACTGGTCTGAATCGCACCAAAAAATGTACTTGGACTGCCTAGAGGAGTGGTCACCACAATATAATAAGAAAACCATCAACTGGTCTGAATCGCACCAAAAAATGTACCTGGACTGCGTAGAGGAGTGGTCACCACAATATAATTTAAAAACCCTGAACTGGTCTGAATCGCACCAAAAAATGTACCTGGACTGCGTAGAGGAGTGGTCACCACAATATAATTTAACAACCCTCAACTGGTCTGAATCGCACCAAAAAATGTACTTGGACTGCGTAGAGGAGTGGTCACCACAATATAATTTAAAAACCCTGAACTGGTCTGAATCGCACCAAAAAATGTACCTGGACTGCGTAGAGGAGTGGTCACCACAATATAATTTAACAACCCTCAACTGGTCTGAATCGCACCAAAAAATGTACCTGGACTGCGTAGAGGAGTGGTCACCACAATATAATAAGAAAACCCTGAACTGGTCTGAATCGCACCAAAAAATGTACCTGGACTGCGTAGAGGAGTGGTCACCACAATATAATTCAAAAACCCTGAACTGGTCTGAATCGCACCAAAAAATGTACCTTGACTGCGTAGAGGAGTGGTCACCACAATATAATTTAAAAACCCTGAACTGGTCTGAATCGCACCAAAAAATGTACTTGGACTGCGTAGAGGAGTGGTCACCACAATATAATTAAAAAACCCTCCACGGGTCTGAATCGCACCAAAAAATTTATCTGGACTGCGTAGAGGAGTGGTCACCACAATATAATTTAAAAACCCTGAACTGGTCTGAAGCGCACCAAAAAATGTACTTGGACTGCGTAGAGGAGTGGTCACCACAATATAATAAGAAAACCATCAACTGATCTGAATCGCACCAAAAATTGTACCTGGACTGCGTAGAGGAGTGGTCACCACAATATAATTTAAAAACCCTGAACTGGTCTGAATTGCACCAAAAAATGTACCTGGACTGCGTAGAGGAGTGGTCACCACAATATAATTTAACAACCCTCAACTGGTCTGAATCGCACCAAAAAATGTACTTGGACTGTGTAGAGGAGTGGTCACCACAATATAATTTAAAAACCCTGAACTGGTCTGAATCGCACCAAAAAATGTACCTGGACTGCGTAGAGGAGTGGTCACCACAATATAATTTAACAACCCTCAAATGGTCTGAATCGCACCAAAAAATGTACCTGGACTGCGTAGAGGAGTGGTCACCACAATATAATTTAAAAACCCTGAACTGGTCTGAATCGCACCAAAAAATGTACCTGGACTGCGTAGAGGAGATGTCACCACAATATAATTTAAAAACCCTGAACTGGTCTGAATCGCACCAAAAAATGTACCTGGACTGCGTAGAGGAGTGGTCACCACAATATAATTTAAAAACCCTGAACTGGTCTGAATCGCACCAAAAAATGTACTTGGACTGCGTAGAGGAGTGGTCACCACAATATAATAAGAAAACCATCAACTGATCTGAATCGCACCAAAAATTGTACCTGGACTGCGTAGAGGAGTGGTCACCACAATATAATTTAAAAACCCTGAACCGGTCTGAATTGCACCAAAAAATGTACCTGGACTGCGTAGAGGAGTGGTCACCACAATATAATTTAACAACCCTCAACTGGTCTGAATCGCACCAAAAAATGTACTTGGACTGTGTAGAGGAGTGGTCACCACAATATAATTTAAAAACCCTGAACTGGTCTGAATCGCACCAAAAAATGTACCTGGACTGCGTAGAGGAGTGGTCACCACAATATAATTTAACAACCCTCAAATGGTCTGAATCGCACCAAAAAATGTACCTGGACTGCGTAGAGGAGTGGTCACCACAATATAATTTAAAAACCCTGAACTGGTCTGAATCGCACCAAAAAATGTACCTGGACTGCGTAGAGGAGATGTCACCACAATATAATTTAAAAACCCTGAACTGGTCTGAATCGCACCAAAAAATGTACCTGGACTGCGTAGAGGAGTGGTCACCACAATATAATTTAAAAACCCTGAACTGGTCTGAATCGCACCAAAAAATGTACCTGGATTACGTAGAGGAGTGGTCACCACAATATAATTTAAAAACCCTGAACTGGTCTGAATCGCACCAAAAAATGTACTTGGACTGCGTAGAGGAGTGGTCACCACAATATAATAAGAAAACCATCAACTGGTCTGAATCGCATCAAAAAATGTACCTGGACTGCGTAGAGGAGTGGTCACCACAATATAATTTAAAAACCCTGAACTGGTCTGAATCGCACCAAAAAATGTACTTGGACTGCGTAGAGGAGTGGTCACCACAATATAATTTAAAAACCCTGAACTGGTCTGAATCGCACCAATAAATGTACCTGGACTGCGTAGAGGAGTGGTCACCACAATATAATTTAACAACCCTCAACTGGTCTGAATCGCACCAAAAAATGTACCTGGACTGCGTAGAGGAGTGGTCACCACAATATAATTTAAAAACCCTGAACTGGTCTGAATCGCACCAAAAAATGTACTTGGACTGCGTAGAGGAGTGGTCACCACAATATAATTAAAAAGCCCTCCACGGGTCTGAATCGCACCAAAAAATTTATCTGGACTGCGTAGAGGAGTGGTCCCTACAATATAATTAAAAAACCCTCCAAGGGTCTGAATTCCAAAAAAAAATGTTTCTTGACTGCGTAGTGGGGTGGCCCCGATACTAAATTTGGTAGCGGGGCAACAATACCTCCTCCAACTTCCAAGTGTAGTGTTTATAACATAAAAACACTACAGTAATTCTAGCACGTCAATACCTCTTGTTTTAAATAATGACAGGGCATTTTACTTTTGGTTTAATTTTTTGAATTTGTTGACATTTTGTTTTACTTTTTGAACATGGCAAACGACTGTTGAATGGTCACATAATGCCAAAAAAATAGTGCAAGATGGAATTGTCCTTGGGCCCTCCCACCCACCCTTATGTTGTTGAAATAGGACATGCACACTATAACAAACCAATCATTTCAGCGACAGGGCCTACCAAACAACTGTGGCTGAAATGATTGGTTTGTTTGGGCCCCCACACCAAAAAAGCTATTCATCTCTCCCTGTACAAAATAAACAGGCTCTACTGAGGCAAGATGTCGTCCTCATCCTCAACCTCTGATTCCTCTCCCCCTACAATGTGTACTTCCTCCTCCTCACACATTATCAATTCGTCCCCGCTGGACTCCACAACCACAGGTCCCTCTGTACTATCTGGAGGGCAGTGCTGTACTTCATTGAGGAATTGATTATTCATTTTTATAAACATAATTTTTTCAACGTTGTGAGGAAGCAACCTCCTTCGCCGCTCACTGACCAGGTTCCCCGCTGCACTAAAAACTCTTTCCGAGTACAAACTAGAGGGGGGACAACTCAGGTAAAATAGAGCCAGTTTGTACAGGGGCTTCCAAACTGCCTTTTTTTCCTGCCAGTAACAATATGGACTGTCTGACATGTCTATTTGGATGGTGTCAGCAAAATAATCCCCACCATTTTTTCAATTGTGACAGCATCCAATGCAGTGACAGTAGACATGTCTGCAATGGTTGGCAGGTCCTTCAGTCCGGACCGGATGTTATCAGCATCCCCGCCAGCGGCTCTTTTAGGAAAACTGAGCTTTTTCCTCGCAGCCATAGATGTGGAAGAAAAATAAGGGTGGAGCTGTTGGCATGTCACGGTCCTCTTCAGAGGACAATCTCCTGACCAGCAGGTCTTTGCACCGCTGTAGACTTGTGTCCGCCGGAAACAGAGACACAACATACGCTTTAAACCGAGGATCGAGCACGGTGGCCAGAATGTATTCCTCTGACTTTAAAAGAGTGACCACTCTTGGATCCTGGCAAAGCGTACGAAGGGATACATCCACAAGAGCTACATGCTTGGTGTAATCGCAATGGTTTACCAGCTCCTCCCTCACTTTCTCCAGCTGCTTCTGCAACAGCCTGATCAGGGGAATGACCTGACTCAAGCTGGCAGTGTCGGAACTGACTTCTCGTGTGGCAAGTTCAAACGGCTGGAGAACCTTGCACAAAATGGAAATCAGTCTCCACTGCGCTTGACTCAGGCGCATCCCCACTCCTTTGCCTATGTCGTAGGTGGCTGTGTAGGCTTGAATGGCCTTTTGCTGCTCCTCCATCCTCTGCAGCATATAGAGGGTGGAGTTCCAGCGCGTCACAACCTCTTGTTTGAGGTGATGGCAGGGCAGGTTCATGGTTTTTTGATGTGCCTCTAGTCTGCGGTAGGCACTGGCTGAATGCCGAAAGTGTCCAGCAATTTTGCGCGCCACCGCAAACATCTCCTGCACACCCCTGTCACTCTTGAGCTAATGCTGCACCACCAAATTAATGGTGTGGGCAAAACATGGGACGTGCTGGAAATTGCCCATATTTAATGCCCGCACAATGTTACTGGCATTGTCTGACACTACAAATCCCCATGAGAGTCTAAGTGGGGTAAGCCACTGGGAGATAATTTCCCTCAGTTTCTCTAATATGTTGTCAGCATTGTGCCTCTTATTAAAGCCTGTAATACACAATGTTGCCTGCCTTTGCACGAGCAGCCATTTTGTAGATGCTGCTACTGATGCAGCTGTTGCTGTTGCTGCGGAAGGGGATGCATCTACCCAATGGGCTGTCACAGTCATATAGTCCTTCGTTTGCCCAGAACCACTTGTCCACATGTCCGTGGTTAAGTGGACAGTGGGTACAACCGCATTTTTTAGAGCACTGAGGACACTTGATCGTACTTCTCTGTACATTTTTGGTATCGCCTGCCTAGCGAAGTGGAATCTCGACGGGATTTGGTACCGGGGACACAATACCTCCATCAACCCTCTAAATCCCACTCCACTGATGGCGGACACCGGGCGCACGTCTAACACCAACATTGCAGTTACAGCCGCAGTTATACGCTTTGCAATAGGGTGAATACTATCGTATTTTGTGGTCATGGCAAACGACTGTTGGACGGTCAATTGTTTTGTGAAAGACTAAGCGGTCTTACGACTTCCCCTCTGGAAAGATGACCGACTAACAGCAGCAACAGCAGCAGTGGCAGTAGTAGGCGTACCGCTGCAGGATTCCTCGGATGAATCCCGTATTGAAGAGGACTCAGTCTGGCTGCTGACTTGGGCTGCAGGACTGAATCTGATGGAGATCGTGGAGGAAGTTGACGAGGAGGGTGTTGCTGGTGTGTATCCAACTGGACCACGGGATTTAGGTGTCCCTGTACCGATGACGGTCCTAGCCCCAGTTCCTGAACTAACCACTGAACTATGAAGGTTATTCAGGTGACGTATAAGGGAGGATGTCCCTAGGTGGGCAAGATCCTTACCCCTGCTTATTTGAGCTTTACATAAGCTACATATGGCCATACATTGGTTGTCCGGATTTGGATAAAAATAACTCCAGACCGAAGAGGTGCATTTTTTGGTCTTCTGACCAGGTATGACGATGGGCTTTTTCATCCCATGGACATCAGCTGTTTCCACCCCTGGTGCCTCATTTTCAATAACCACATCACCATCCTCATCATCAAGTTCCTCCACAGCGCCATCTACATCATCCATAGCCTCCTCCCGAGCCACCTCTTCCCGTACAGTGATGGGAAGGTCAGGCTTGACAACCACCAACACCCTTGGACTCGCCTTGGGGATTTGTGATAATTTCTCTTTAGAAGGCAGAGTTGTTTGCTGTTTTGTTGCTGACAGCATAACTCTCTTCAATTTTTTGTAGGGGGGGGGGGAGGAGGAGGAGGGCTAAGATCCTTGGGTGAAGCTGAACCACTAGTCATGAACACGGGCCAGGGCCTAAGCTGTTCCTTGCCACTCCGTGTTCTAAATGGCATATTGGCAACTTTACGTTTCTCCTCAGATGATTTTAAGTTTCTCTTTTTGCTATTTTTTGAGAACTTGGGCTTTTTGGATTTTACATGCCCTGTACTAGGAGATTGGGCATCGGGCTTGGAAGACGACGTTGATGGCATTTCATCGTCTATGTCATGACTAGTGGCAGCAGCTTCAGCATTAGGAGGAAGTGGGTCTTGATCTTTCCCTACTTTATCCTCCAAATTTTTGGTCTCCATTATATGTAGCACAAGATACTGCAGAATGTGTGAACTTGGTAATATTGCAGTACCAATGGACTTATACTGCTGGATTGTTTTGCAAATTTTGTTATAATTACTTTTTTTTAACATTTTTTTTTGTATTTTTCTTTATAATTTTTTTTTTATTTTTTAAAAACTTGGGAATAATGGGGAAATAGCTATGCCCTTAGAAGCACAGAGCACAGGACACAGCACCACTGGACTGAACAGGACACAGCACAGGACCCAGCAGCACCACTGAACTCAGAAGGACAGAGCACAGGACACAGCACCACTGAACTGATACTGCAGAATGTGTGAACTTTGTAATATTGCAGTACCACTGGACTTTTACTGCTGAATGTGTGAACTTGGTAATATTGCAGTACCAATGGGCTTATACTGCAGGATTGGTTTTGCAAATTTTGTTGTAATTAATTTTTTTTTAATTATTTTTTTGTATTTTTTTTTACAACTTTTTTTTAATTTTTTAAACACTTGGGAATAATGGGGAAATAACTATGCCCTTAGAAGCACAGAGCACAGGACACAGCACCACTGGACTGAACAGGACACAGAACAGGACCCAGCAGCACCACTTAACTCTAAATTGACAGAGCACAGCACACAGCACCACTGGACTGATACTGCAGAACAGAACAGAACACAGCACAGCACAGCACAGAACTAAACAGCACAGCACGAGATCTACCAGGACAAAGGACCACCTAACACACCCTCCCTCTACCCTGATCAATGCCCGAGTGAAGATGGCGGCGACTAGCGGGGAATTTATTGGATCTGAGTATCGCGAGATCCGACAGCGGGATTATGACTCCGAGCCTCGGTTTCAGGTTTTCATTTGGCGCCAATATCCGGATCTGTCTCGGATCCGACTCGGATCGGCAACGTTTGGGTGGGCTCGGATTCACGAAATCCGAGTGCGCTCATCTCTAATGGAAATCAATTTTCATCCTGGATCATATATAGCTCTGTAGAGAAATAAAGGGGAGGGAGCCCTGCTCAAAGGAGCTTACAATCTAATGAGATGAATCCTGCCCACTAGGGCTTACAATTTGATTCATTTATACAGAACAGGGGAGGGAGCCCTGCTCCTAGGAGCTCACAATCTAATGAGATGAATCCTGCCCAAAGGGATTACTTTTGGATTCATCTATACAGAACAGGGGAGGGAGCCCTGCTCAATGGAGCTTACAATCTAATGAGATGAATCCTGCCCAATAGGGCTTGCAATTTGATTCATCTATACAGAACAGGGGAGGGAGCCCTGCTCCTAGGAGCTTACAGTCTAATGAGATGAATACTGCCCACTAGGGCTTACAATTTGATTCATCTATACAGAAGAGAGAAGGGAGCCTATACAGATAAAATTACATGCTTCTCACTTACCTCATCCATATATTAGAACTGGATACGATGTGATTGGGTCTTGCCTGTAGGGCTCACAATCCTGCAGCATTCGAAGAGAGCAGGGGATCCCACGCAGTAACTGCTAAAAGAACAAGTTACTTGAGCAACCCTGATATTCATTCTCTTCATTGGTATCAGTGATCCTCGGTGTCACCCTCCCCACTGACATCTGTTGACATTGACTAACTTCAGCAGTTTATGGTCCTTTATATCAGTCTCATGATCATTTCATTATAATGGTCTCCATGGAAATTATGTCACCTGATCTGATGTCATAATAGGCTCTGACCTCATGTTACTGATAAGTGATGAAAGTATAACCAGAGGTGGTGAAGGGTGTAAGCCTAAAATATAAAAACAGAAATCACATTCATGTCATGTCTACATCAGGTCTATAAGTGGATGGAAGGTTTGTGACCCCCGTGGCCCTTTCTTACTGTGTTACCCCTTCCCCAGATTAGTCGCAGAGACCCATGGCCCAAACCTCCATCACATTCCATGTATATAAATACTATAAATCATCTATTCTGCCATTAGTAACAATGCCCCTGTTCCTCCACCTTATTAGAATTACAGTTTCCATCCTATTAGAAAATATAAATGAAACAAAAGAGTAATTTCTGTTATATAGTCTTATGTGACATTTCCACTAATCCGGCCTGCAGATAATTAAAATAACTACAATTTACCCTTAATTTACAGAAGTTGAACCAATATAAAAACAGGAAATATACTAATATTTAAAATGTGACGTGCATGACCTCAAATACCCAACAAAAGAATATATATCTAGTACCACTATTTAAAACACCAAAAATAAAAAAGCATTTATGAATTGCAAGTATTTAAAATGAATAATCTTGTTCTATATAATCAGATTAATAATTTATTAATTAAAAAATGCAAATGAAAATAAAATAAAATAAATAAAAATAGCGGGTGGGGGGGGCGATCAAAAACATTGTTGGACAGTGGACAGCACAGCGGTTGGCTGCTTGTTGCTGTATGGGGTCCCAAAATACTATGCGGCAGACAGGAAGTCTGACATCACTTCCTGTCTGCCTGATCTAAGAAGTGATGATGGAAAACTGAAATTATAGTAAGCTGGGGGGGGGGGGGGGTGGGAGGTTTAGTCTATACTAAACTATGGGGGGGGTCTGCCTGTTCTGAACTATGGTGGGGGGCTGCCTATACTAAAAAATTGTGGTCTGCCTGTACTTAACTATGGGTGGTGCTGCCTGTTCTAAAATATAGTGGGGGCTGCCTGTTATAAACAATGGGAGGCTGCCTGTTATAAACTATGGGGGGCTGCCTGTTATAAACTATGGGGGGGCTGCCTGTACTAAACTATAGGGCGGCTGCCTGTTATAAACTATGGGGGGCTGCCTGTTCTAAACTCTGGGGGTCTTCCTATATTAAACTATAGGGAGGCTGCCTGTTATAAACTATGGGGGGGCTTCCTATATTAAACTATGGGGGACTGCCTTTTCTAAACTGTGGGGGCTGCCTGTTCTAAACTATGGGGGGCTGCCTATACTAAACTATGGGGGACTGCCTTTTCTAAACTATAGAGAGGCTGTCTGTTATAAACTATGGGGGGCTTCCTGTACTAAACTATGGAGGTCTGCATATTCTAAACAATGCGGGGGCTGCCTGTTCTAAACTATGGGGAGCTGCCTATACTAAACTATGGGGGACTGCCTATACTAAACTATGGGGGCTGCCTGTTCTAAACTATAGGGGACTGCCTATACTAAACTATGAGGACTGCCTTTTCTAAACTATGGGGGCTGCCTGTTCTAAACTATGGGGGGCTTCCTATACTAAACTATGGGGGACTGCCTTTTCTAAACTATGGGGGCTGCCTTTTCTAAACTATGGGGGCTGCCTGTTCTAAACTATGGAGGGCTGCCTATACTAAACTATGGGGCGGCTGCCTTTTCTAAACTATGTAGGCTGCCTATTCTAAACTATGGGGGCTGCCTGTTCTACACTATGGGGGTCTGCCTATACTAAACTATGGGGAGCTGCCTATACTAAACTATGGGGGGACTGCCTTTTCTAAACTATGGGGGCTGTCTGTTCTAAACTATTGGGGACTGCCTATACTAAACTATGGGGGGGGCTGCTGTTCTAAACGATGGGGGGACTGCCTGTTCTAAACTATGGAGGGCTGCCTATACTTAACTATGGGGCGGCTGCCTTTTCTAAACTATGTAGGCTGCCTATTCTAACTATGGGGGGCTGCCTGTTCAAAACTATGGGGGGCTGCCGATACTAAACTATGGGGGGGCTGCCTATACTAAATTGTGGGGGTCTGCCTATAATAAACTATGGGGGGCCATCTGTTCTAAACTATAGGGGGGCTGCCTATGCTAAACTATGGGGTCTGCCTATAATAAACTATGGGGGACCGCCTGTTCTAAACTATAGGGGCTGTCTGTTCTAAACTATGGGGGACTGCCTATACTAAACTATGGGGGCTGCCTATTCTAAATGATGGGGGGGGCTGCTGTTCTAAATGATGGGGGGCTGCCTGTTCTAAACTATGGTGGGCTGCCTATACTAAACTATGGGGGGGCTGCCTTTTCTAAACTATGTAGGCTGCCTATTCTAAACTATGGGGGGGGGGCTGCCTGTTTTAAACTATGGTAGGCTGCCTATACTAAACTATGAGGACTGCCTTTTCTAAACTATGGGGGGCTGCCTGTTCTAAACTATGGGGAGCTGCCTATTCTAGACAATAAGGTGGCTGCCTATTCTAACTATGGGGGGCTGCCTGTTCAAAACTATGGGGGGCTGCCGATACTAAACTATGGGGGGCTGCCTATACTAAATTATGGGGGTCTGCCTATAATAAACTATGGGGGGGCCGTCTGTTCTAAACTATAGGGGGGCTGCCTATGCTAAACTATGGGGGTCTGCCTATAATAAACTATGGGGGGGCCGCCTGTTCTAAACTATAGGGGGCTGCCTGTACTAAACGGTAGGGGCTGTATACTAAACAGTGGGGGCTGCCTGTTTTAAACATTAGGGGGACGGCTGGCTGTACTAAACTATGGAGGGCTGCCTTTTCTGATCTATGGGGGACTGCCTATTCTAAACTATGGGGGGGCTGCCTATTCTAAACTATAGGGTGGCTGCCTATATTAAACTGGGGGGGGTGCCTCTATTAAACTGTAGGGGAGCTGTCTTTGTTAAATTATGGGGGGGCTGCCTATGTTAAACTATAGGGGGCTGTCTATTTTAAACTATAGGGGGCTGCCTATATTAAACTATAGGGGGCTGTCTATATTAAAATATAGAGAGTCTGCCAATATTAAACTATAGGGGGGTGCCTGTGCTAAACTTGGGGGGGGGGGTTACCTATACTAAACTATGGGGTGGGCTGCCTGTTCAAAACTATGGGGGATGTGCCTATACTAAACTATGGGGGGTTGTCTGTTCTAAACTATAGGGGCTACCTTTTCTAAACTATGGTGGGCTACCTATACTAAACTATGGGGGGCTGCCTATTCTAAACTATGGAGGAGCTGTCTATAATAAATTATAGGGGGGTCTGCTGTTCTAAGCTATGGGGGGGGCTGCCTGTTCTAAACTATGGGGGCCTGCCAATACTAAGCTATGGTTGGTTGCCTATTATAAACTATAGGGGGGCTGCCTGTTCTAAACTATAGGGGGGCTGCCTATACTAAACTATGGGGGGCTGTCTATACTAAACTATCTGGGGGCTGCCTATACTAAAATATAGGGTGGCTGTCTGATCTAAACTATAGGGGGGCTGCCTGATCTAAATTATAGGGGGGCTGCCTGATCTAAACTATAAGGTAAACTGCCCATTCTAAACTATGGGGTCTTCCTATATTAAGCTATAGGGGGGCTGCCTATATAAAACTATCGGGGAGCTGTCTATACTAAACTATAGGAAGTGAGATGGGAGCTGCTATACCAAACTATAATGAGCGGTGGGGGCTGTCATACAAATCTATATTGCCATACAAAACTATAGGGAGAAAGAGGGGGGCTGCCATACAAGACTATTGGGGGGGAGGCCTGCTATAATGTGTGAGGGAAAAGAGGTTTATGTTGCTATAATATGTGAGGGAGTTGGGGGGTCTTATTATATTGTGTGATATGAAGGAAGGGAGGGGGGCTATATTAATAGCACTTTGGTGGGAGGTAGGCTATTAATATATTGGTGGAGTTTAGGTGGGGGCTAAATATTTAATGGGTGCTATTTTATTTGTGGGTTGATGGTGGGGCAATTTAACTTATTGGTGGGGCAATTTAATTTAATGGTTGGGCCTTATTAAATTAAGATGAGGTGACAGGACCTTTAATTTAATGCTGAGGTGGTTTGGGGCTATTAATTAAATGTGGGGATGAGTTTAGGGACCTTTTATTTAATGCCGGGGATGGTTGTGGAAATGGTTATATTAAACATAAATGCAATTAATTTATTGCTGGGGCTGTTTGGAGGGAGAGAAATAGGTTTATTTATTAAATGGGAATACTATTACTTTTATATCAGGGCTGGTTGGAGGGAAATAGGTTTATTTATTATTATGCTATTAATTTAATATTGGGGCTAGTTTATCAAATGTGAGTACTATTATTTTAATGTTGGGACTGGAGGGAGGCCTAATTATTAAATGTGGATGCTATTAATTTAATGCCAGGGATGGTTTGAGATTTTTTTTCTCCAAATAGGGCCTCCAACATTCCAGGATCCAGGCAAGCAGCAACTGATCTAAAGAAACCAGCAGCCACAGGTGGTGATAGTGACAAGAACAGGTAGGAGAGAGCAGGACAGTCTGCCAACTGTCCTGAATCTGGTGGTACAGTCCCGAATTTGGGTGACAGTCTCGCTTAGTCAGGATTTGGTCCGACTACAAGGACAGTTGGGAGGTATGTCCCGCTTCACACTGTACTGCTTGTGAAGGCAGAGCTGCGTGTACCTAACAGTAGTGCACACAGTTTTGCCTGTGTATTTGTCTAAAATGTATCTAAAATGATACCCCCTGTCTTAAGTGCCCTGGGCCCCCCAGAGCCTTACTCAGCTCTGGTGATACTTTAGTGGTTCTTGCATTGATTCCATTGCCTGCCTTCTACCATGCACTGGTCCCATTCTCAGATCACTTTGTTGAACATATGGCCAGCCCCCATTGCACTGACAATATTATTAATCCTTTCTCCTTTGTACTTAGTATATCACCAACAAACCCTTGGAATAGCTCTTCCCTTCACTTAAGCCATTGTCTGCCAACCCTCCATGCACTGTTATTAATTCAAACCGCCACCAATCACTGGGCACTATTAGGGCTCATACACAATTGGTACAACAGAAGTGTTTTCTTGCAAAATTTCACCTTTGTGGTGATTGAGGAGTATTTTTAATGCCTTTTTGAAACACACAGAACAATTATTCATATATTATATGTAGAGAAATTTGACTGGTAGTTTGCATCTCAGGATGTCAGCAAAAGATGCAACAGTGCGTGCTCATATGCTGCTCTGGCAGACTGATCAAATACAATTGTGCCAACATGTTTCGTAATAGTTAAACAAAGTCAGATATGTTTCTGTGAAGAGAATTTAGGAAGGATGTGTTAGCAGCAACTAAACAAGTTTGAGCACAGAGACATAAACCAGTCGCAGATAATGTAAAATGATTCATGTCTTTTTATAGCACAGGACTGGCAGCTTTTTCCCTGCATGGCTTTAGAGATGGCTCGTTGTGTCTTAAGTCATCACATCCAGGTTATCCTAATTGTTACCATAACTAACTTCCAGTAGTTCTATATCCCGCCTACTTTTGTGTTGGCCACACCTCCAGTTGACTTGTTCACACCCACATGAGGCCACTTTAAGAATTTTTTCCAGGGCCATTTTAAGTTTCCAATACACCCCTTCTTGGGGACCGCCTATGCTGCAAGCATCGGGCAGTGCCAGTTGGACGAAGCTTACCCCAGAGCAATTCAGCCCTCCCTCTCGCATAAATATTTACGAATCCCTTGGTATGATTCAGAAGGGCAGCATTACGGCAAGGATGTAACTCTCTCCAAGGACTTGCACCATTTAACATGGTGCCCTCTCATCATCTATAAATGTCTACTAATGCCGCTGTCCTTAGTTGTCCACTGTTGTCCTAATGAAGGATTTTGTAAATCTGCCACTGGTACATTTGTTTTCTCCAATTCAATTCTAAAAATGACTAACCATACTTTACGGTTCTCTAACTCCATCACATAGCATAAATCATCATCCATCATATCTCCATCTATACATGTGTTCTTTGCTAGGTCCAAAATCTGTCCTGTTAATTTCTCAGAATGTGGACTTTCAATTGCATTATCAAGACATGTTTTGTGCAACCAAATCTGCATCAATGTAAGTATTATACATAATTACATGTGTGGGAAGGGTGACTAATGGTTTATCTGAACAGTCTCTTTTACATATTTCTTACACGTCACCAATAGAACATATAAATATAATTTATATACATTCCATATTTATATACATGGGTCTTGGGGACCACCTCTGCTGCAAGTCTCAGGCAGTCCCCTCTACCCCGGGGTTGGGCAAAGCTTACCCCGGGGGAAAGATTTTTCCTCCCCCCCTCCCCATAAATATATACGAGTCCCCTGGTTTGATTCAGAAGGGCAGCATTATGGCACAGAGTATATAAGTAAAACAAGGTAATGAAAGCCATGTTCTTGGCCACTCATGAGTAGTCTGGCCAGGGCCTGATCAACCTATAGGCTGATCAGGCTGCAGCCTGGGGCGCTGGGACCTGGGGGGGGGGGGGCGACATTGTGATTCAGGGGGGGCAGTGTAATGCAGGGGAGGTAGTGATGTGATGCAGAGGTGAGTAGGGGTGTGATGCACAGGGGGGGTGGGCAGTGGTGTGATACACAGGGGGAGCAGGGGTGTGATCCACAGGGGGGGCAAGTGGTGTGATACACAGGGGAGGAGCAGAGTTGTGATGCACAGGGGGGAGCAGTTGTGAGATCCACAGGGGGGGCAGTGGTGTGATACACAGGGGGGGCAGGGGTTTGATGCACAGGGGGGAGCAGTGGTGTGATACACGGGGGGACAGTGGTGTGATACACAGAGGGGGGCAGTGGTGTGATACACAGGGGGGGCAGGGGTATGATGCACAGGGGGGGCAGTGGTGTGATACACAGGGGAGAGCAGGGGTGTGATGCACAGGGGGGGGCAGTGGTGTTATGCGGGGGAGGGGGCAGTGGTGTGATACACAGGGAGGGCACTGGTGTGATACACATGGGGGTCAGAGTTGTGATGTGCAGTGGGGGGCAGTGGTGTGATGCACAGGGGGGAGCAGTGGTGTGATGCACAGGAGGGGGGTAGTGGTGTGATGCACAGGAAGGAGCAGTGGTGTGATGCACTGGGGGAGCAGTGGTGTGATACACAGGGGGGTCAGAGTTGTGATGCGCAGTGGGGGCAGTGGTGTGATGCACAGAAGGGGGCAGTGGTGTGATGCAGAGGGGGGGCAGTGGTGTGATACACAGAGGGGGGCAGTGGTGTGATGCATAGGGGGGGCAGTGGTGTGATGCACAGGTGGGGGGCAGTGTGTGCTGCAGTGGGGGACAGTGTGTTCACCTGACAGCAGAGTATGATCAAGAGGGCTTGTGTGTGCTGCAAGGGGGACATTGTGCTGAGGGGCAGAGTGTGATAGAGGGGGACATAGTGTGAAAAAGGGCACAGTATATTGAGGGGGCCGTGTGATAAGGGGCACAGTGATTTAGCCTAGTGCGGCTAGAACCCCTAATAAGGCCCTGCATATGACAGATGATTTGGTGGCTTATTCTCAAAGAAAACAATAGTATGTAAACTCCCCAAAAAATAAAAGGCGTCCCCCATTTATTGATATGGCAATAAAAAGATCTGTCATCTAAGAGTCACTATTATTTAAAAGGAATCCCAAGTATAGATATTAAATGTTGCTAATTTATCAAGTACCTAATCAGCCTCATAATTCTCACTGTTATCTAAAGGGTTGAACTTCGCTCAGGCACAGCACTATCATTTCTTTAAAGCTATAGTGGACTTTAACAACTTTTTTAGGAAATGAACAGTAGGTAAATATTATTTGAAGGATAAGAATATACAAATTGCATCAGATGAACATTCTTTAAATGACATCAATGAATCTCCTGATAACTCTATCTCTAATCTTGATGCGTTTGATGTTTGTATACTGGCTTTTTTATGTTGTCCAATGGCAATTTTTTTTCTTATCACACTGTTTAAATTGCTGATAAGTCTGTTTATATTAATAGTAGCTTTCCAGTAACACCTTACTAGCAGCATTAGTACTACTATTTTCCTTTTCAACATCATATTGCTAATATTAACCATACCTTTTGGGTGGTATAACGGACTTCTATGAAATGGAAAAAGGGAATAAGGCATTGGTCTCTAATAGGGAAAGAATACAAGGCCAGATATAGAGCTGGACGTAAATTCAACTGCGGGCCACCAAAATCTGCTTTGTTGTACTACACATGCACAGCAAAATGCGTCTGGCTTTGAGGTTTTCATATAGTGCACTTGCTGCCTCCTCCACTTATTTAACTAACTACAAGTACAAATATGCCATAGCAGTCTGGGTCTGCTGGAACATGTAGTTCCACAATGGTAGCCAAGTGACACTGATTTATAAAAGTCTTTTAATTAAAATGGAGCCCCCTATGCTGTTGTTTACTTCATTATTAGACTCCTAAATCCATAGGGAATATTCTGCCATAATGTAAGAACAATCCAACTATAACAATTAGAAGGGCTGGTAAATAAGGTACAATATTTATCTTAGACACTAAACATTATTATGAGCTGTAAGACAACTCTCTGGTAAGGATATTTACATTCTCCTAAAAGAATAGTTCATATTAACTGTTGATTTTCAACAGGAGTTCTTACATCTTTTGAAATATAAAATTTGATTCCAGAATTTTCAGTGATGTCAATTTCTCACCACCTGCCTATTCACAAGTGATGCCATTTGCCAGACCCACTATTGCTGAAACTGGGTCACTAATACTTCGTTCACACTGCCGCCCCAGGTTTTTGAACCCGTGGCACAGAACATACCAGCTCATTAGACCCCATTCACACTGCACCTTGGATCCAGGGAAATTCCCGGTTCAACCCCATTCATACTGATCCCGGGTCTGCCCTGGCAATATGGGTGAGTCATTTCAAGAGGAGCTTTGATTGGCTGACAAAGGTGAGGCCATTTAAAGGGGAATTTTTTTAACACAAAGATGAGGCCAAAGTGGGTGGTGACTATTTACTGCATTGCTTTAATCATGGCCGACGAGTTACTATTGTGTAGCCCAGAGTTCCTGGCTAATTGCGTTATTTTTCTGTTTCGTACACCAAATGAGCGTTTGGTACAGCTACTAACACTGTGCTACCTTGCACAGTGTCATTTCAGAAGAGAAAAAGGGACATACATCCCTACATTCTATAAGCTATAGTTCACCACAAATATTAGTAAGCATTATTTTTTATTTTAATGTGACTGTGTCTTATGATGTGTATTGTAAAACAAAACTAAATACATTTTATTTTCTGTTTCACAGATGTCTTTATTGGCTGGCCTGGACGTTCCCATGACACCTGAGTTCTGGCCAATTCAGATCTGTACCAGATTGCAGAGGACAGACAAGAAGGCTGGTTGGTCCCTAGAGAGGTAAATATCTATATTTTTTATGATGCTTTTCTCAGCAAGCTGATACATTCATGTATGTTTTGCTATTAGCTTACAGTAGCTGTCCATCTGTAGATGTTCAGCTTTCAAAATACAAGTCTAAAATATATTAACAGGTAAATTGTGTCCTGTAACCAAAATATGGCTAGTGTGTATATGTTTTGTGGTTTTTTTTTTGTATTATAGATTGCAAAATCCACAGGTGTAGTGATTGTTGTCAAAGTTTCAATATTCTCTGTAAAGCACTACAGAATATGTGTGCACTATAGAAAGGATTGGTAAAAATAACATTGAGCATACATATATTCTACTGTGCGTAACACTGAATATTTCAGACAACCACATGAACGTACTAGCATCAGCGCCACTATAAATTGAATTTGTTTTATTGCTTTACAGAAATCCAGGCCTGTTATTGGGGTGGAGATCCCAGTATATATCATCGGGGATGCAGCTTACTCATTGTGACGATGGTTGATGAAGGGCTTCACCCAGCACCATCAACTTTCTGCGGAACAAATTTGCTTCACCCATACCCTCAGCTCTGTTCGGAAGGTGGTAGAAAATGCCTTTGGACAACTGAAAGGACGTTGGAGGTGTTGAAGAGAAATTACATTGATATCAAGTTTCTGCCTCATTTAGTTGCTGCTTGCTTTATTTTATATAATATTTGTGAAATACAGAAGAGCAGTTTCTACCTGAGTGGAACGTACATGAGTCTGAACTATCTGAGCATTTTGTACATTCAGCGACATGTGAGGGTGAGCATACCAATACCTGGGCAGGAGTCAATCGTACTACCACCATCTCCTCCAATCTGTCATCACTAATGGAGAAGAGCAGACAAAGGGTTACCAGAACAAAATATTTTTATTAAATCTTTCAAAGATTTTACTAGACAAGCAATTCCTCACCTGTACCAGGAGGTTACAAAAGAGAAACTAATTGGAATACAAAATGACATTCTACCCACTGTACACTTAACCACAGATATGTGGACAATCGTAACTGGGAAAACTAAACAGGCTACTCTGTGTATCATCTGCTTCACTAAAGAGACATACCGCTGACAACCTGCTATGTCAGTGTAGAATGCCAGTGGAGACTTTTAAGAACACTGACAGCCCTATTATTACAATTATTACTAAACACTGCCACTTCTCCTATTTCTGAGTGAGCTATGGCACACTAAAATGTCATGGTAGACTTTTAAAAACACTGCCAGCCTTATTATTTGAATTTCTGTTTCAGTACTGAACACTGTCACCTCTCCTACTTCTGGGTGAGCTATGACATAGTACAATGTGACTGCATATTTTGAAGAACACTGCCAGCCCTATTATTTCTATTTCAGCAATGACAATTACCAATGGAGCAATGGAACTCTCCTGTTCGTGTGTTAGCTATAAACACAGTACAATGTGACTGCAGATTTAGAACAAGACTGCCAGCCCTATTATTTCTATTTCAGCAATGACAATTAGCAATGGAGCAATGGAACTCTCCTGTTTCTGTGTGAGCTATAACTTGGTAGAATGTCACTGGAGACTTTGAAGAACACTACTACCCCTCCTCTTTCTTTTCTAGCTATGACCGTGCTACCCCTTCTGTGTCTCTCTGTGAAATGGCACTGGATCGCCGTGGAGGGTGGTATTTATAGAATCCAAAACTCGCGAGATCCGATGACGTAACAATTAGGGGTGTGCACCGGGCACTTTTAGCGTTTTGGGTTTTGGGTTCTGATTAGCTTGAGGTTTTGGGTTCTGATTTGTTTTGCCAAAACACCTGACGAAAGGTTTTGGTTCTGATTTAGGGTTTTGGGTTCTGATTTATTTTTAAAAAAGCATAAAAAGCGCTAAAATACATTATTTTGGTTTTTTTACACTCCTACGCTATTATTAACCTCAATAACATTCAATAACAATCATTTTCACTAATTTCCAGTCTATTCTGAACACCTTACACCTCACAATATTCTTTTTAGTTCAAAACGTTGCACACGGTAGCTTTCTGGACTGCGTAGTGCAGTGGCCCCGGTACCCAATTTGGTACCGGGGCCACAATACCTCCTCCAACTGGTCTCAATTCCACTGCACATATGGCTGCTCCTCCATCCTCTGCAGCATATAGAGGGTGGAGTTCTAGCGTGTCAATACCTCTTGTTTTCGATCATGACAGTGCATTTTAATTATTTTTGGATTTGCCCCCAACACTGAATGTAGTTAAATATCTGATACGCATCTATCTGGACTGCGTAGTGGAGTGGCCCCGGTACCCAATTTGGTACCGGGGCCACAATATATCACCCTCAACAGGTCTGAATTCCACTGCACAGATGGCGGACACCGGATGGACGTCTAAAAACAACATAGATGTTAAGACCGCAGTTCCTCTTTTTTGGAACTACACAAACAATGACCGTAGTAATAGAACTGGCAGTTCCTATTTTCTGGAACTACACAAACAATGACCGTAGTAATAGAACTGGCAGTTCCTATTTTTTGGAACTACACAAACAATGACCATAGTAATAGAACTGGCAGTTCCTATTTTTTGGAACTACACAAACAATGACCATAGTAATAGAACTGGCAGTTCCTATTTTTTGGAACTACACAAACAATGACCGTAGTAATAGAACTGGCAGCTCCTATTTTTTGGAACTACACAAACAATGACCGTAGTAATAGAACTGGCAGTTCCTATTTTTTGTAACTACACAAACAATGACCGTAGTAATAGAAATGGTAGTTCCTAATTTTTGGAACTACAAAAATAATGAACGTAGTAATAGAAATGGCAGGTCCTCTATTTTGGGACTGCAAGAATATATTGCTCTATAATATTTTTTATACTTTTTCAATTATTTTTTTAGATTTTTTTTTATTTTTTATTTTTATTTTTTTGGAGATTTTTTTTACATTTTTTAAAAGATTTTTGGCTAATTAACAAATTGATATGGACTTATCAGAAACAAATACAGGACAAAAGCACCACTGGACTCAGCAGCACAGACACTGGCCAAAGCACCACTGGAATCAGCAGGACAGAGCACTGGAAAAAGTACTACTGCACTCAGCAGGACAAAGCACCACTCGACTAAATAAATCAGCAGGACAGAGCACTGGACAAACCACTAATTCACTCAGCAGGACAAAGCACCACTTTAGTAAAGTTATCAACAGGACAGAGCACATCAACCTCCCTCTTCACTAACCACAGGGAAAATGAAGATGGCGGCCGCGAGCGGGGCATTTATGAGATCCGAGTCTCGCGAGATCCGACGCAAGACTTGGATGTCATAGCCTCAGTTTGGCTTCATTTGGCGCCCAGAAGTTCCCGAACAGTGCTCGGATCCCGTCGGATCCGCACTGTTCGGGTGGGCTCGGATTAGCGAAATCCGAGCCCACTCATCTCTAGTACCAATGACGTTTTGCCTCGTTTTCAATTCTGAGGGCGTGCTAAGTTCAGGTGGGCTCGGTTCTCAGAGAACATAGTCTACTTCTTGGGGAGCTTGCTATCTCCAGAAGTACAGAGCTTCAATGGGTACAAATTTTGCCTGGATTTTCATCTGTATATTGCTTGGTGGGAGGAGTTCTGCATCTTTGAAGATGGTAATACATTTTGTACATTTTGTTCATATATTATTTTTTACATGTTATATTGATCACAAAGTTACACTCATTAATGATGATGGCACTAATTTCAAGAACAATAATTTTAATCTTTAACACATAGTTTTAACTGAAATCAGTTTACATCTCAAACTTACTGGTGATATAGATAGATGGCAAAGATTCACTAAACTAATACCAAATCTAATGCAAGTAATTCCAGTGGATCAATAAATTAGGTTGATACAGAATTGTTATAATTATTTAATCTATATAATTTTAAAAGAGGCTGCATTTTAATTTCTAATTAGATTGTTCCAGCAGCAACAGGTAATTTATATTAATTAAAACAGTTTATTAATTGGAACAGTACAATATGCAGTCTGTGCTTTAACTGGCATGATATAGACACTAAACATAAACTCTGTGAAAGGTTTAGGCATCATCTATGAAATAACAGCAATGTTGCTACATGCTTTGTTAAGCATTCTAGTACATAGTCTCTATAGGTCTGACTCATGAAGAAATGTAAATGCCAATTTTGTGTGTATAATCTGCAAATTTAATCTGCGCATGGCCAGAACCGGACCATACGCAACTAAATGCAGCATCTTTCAAATCATCCTAATAAGTGTATTTCATGAAAAAAAAAAGAGAAAAACTTTTTTTTTAAAAAAAAACTATTTTAATATTAATGTCTATGTTATTAACAGGTGACATTAATTGAATAGGTATTTTTTTTGTTTGTGTGCGTCCTTTTGTGAATTTATATTCCACATATCTATTGGACCTATCCTGTAGTCATTATCATCATCATCATTTATTTATATAGCGCCACTAATTCCGCAGCGCTGTACAGAGAACTCACTCACATCAGTCCCTGCCCCATTGGGGCTTACAGTCTAAATTTCCTAACACACACACACACACACACACACACACACACACACACACACACACACACACACACACACACACACACACACACAGACTAGGGTCAATTTGTTGGCAGCCAATTAACCTACCAGTATGTTTTTGGAGTGTGGAAGTAAACCCACGCAAACACAGGGAGAACATACACAGATAAGGCCATGTTGGGGTAGGGCATGTCCTAGATCAACTTTAAATTTCAGTGTACAAATAAGCTATAAAGCATTTGTGTGCTACATAAAAAAATAAGGCAGTATTTAACTTATGTACAAGATAATAAACTAATTTGTACGCCTTGCATTGTAATTTACATGGTTTTGTCGAGTTGAAAACATACTAATTTTTTTGCCTTACTTTTCCTAATAAATCAAGCCTATGCAGTCCATTTGGTTTAAAATATGAATAAAATGAACACCATGTTTATGGCTCATTATTTTGTTTAAATACATATATTATATATGAAATATACATATGTTGATCTCCATTTTTTACAAATATACTACTACCTAATTTAGGTAGTTGGGTCTTTTCAAGTGCTAAGACCCAACTGTCTCAACCCAATTGTTGCTGTTTGGCTTTGTCTTATTGGATGGTGAGGACTTGAAGCCATAAGCTTACGTCTTGTCTGCACCAGTACATGCCAACATGTGTTGTTTCTTGATTGTCCTGCCTTGAAATGTATCTGACTTATTTTGCTTTGTCCATAAAGACAGCTGATAACAACTATGGTCATAAAGATTATTTTTTAGAAACAAATATGCCTTTTGGCAGTAACAGTAATTTCAGCTCTTGCTAAACTTCCCATATTGGTTTAATGGCAGAGAGTTTGCTCTACACGTAATAAATTGCTGCGTTCAGCCAAAGAGGTAGGAAAACAAGCTGCAGCTTCTTACAATTCCTTCTTAGTGGGTTTACAACCCTATTGAACTCTGTCACCAGTGCAGAGCTCCAGGTTATACAGCTCTCTCAATGTGCTTAATAGTTGGATAAATTAGAGACAAGGAACCAGATGTGGAAGCTATTTTGTTATCTTTATAGAATAATGGATGACCTTTTACCTAGCTGCTCCTGCTTATGTCAGTCACTTAGCTGCTTGCTGAGTCATGTTGCGCTGAAGGAAACTTCTCTGGTCTTTTTAAATAAATAGCAATATAATTTGTTTTACAGGAAGAAAAAATATTCAAGATCAAAAGCAACATTTCGTAACCAATGGTTGTTTTTTCTTATATTCTAATAACTGCTATCTTCTGTATTTTCTTGGTTCTAATGGTGATTCATTTATTAGTAATGACCACAACAATTTCACAAGAGAAGATCAGATTTATAAAGGTTTCGGGATACTGGGGCTGTGATAAAGAACACAGAGGATGACAACTCTGCAGTCTCTAGCATGATAAATTCATTCCTCTCTGCTGAAATTGCTTCATGAGTTCACTGGCGGCAGAGAAAAAAACGTCTTTAAAGAACAAACACAAAGCCACGAATACTATAAATAGTTATAAAATAGAGATAACTTTCAAAACTGACACTTTGCTTTAACTTTTAACTTTATGTTGGTGATTGTCATACAAAAGTGATTTTATACAAGATTCTTATTTAATGCATTAATAAGTTAATCTCTAAGAACATTCAATACTACTATCAAAACAATTATATTTTGTCACAGGACATGGCAGAAAAAAAACAAGCGACAGCAGCCAGAAATCTTACAATATGCAAACAAAATAAATAAATGAAAATAAATACATCTTACAATACAAATATAAAACATATTGAGAAAATGTTATGAAATTCTCAGTGTACATTTTGTAGATCTGAGTCGAACTTTGAAAAAGCATTAACAAAGCACCTCTTACCCACTGGCATTAATTGTATGCGCTATATTAGCAGTTTTACTATAAGTACAATGAATGAAAACTAGTCTGGAAATGTAAGCCCCACCCCCTTTATTTTTCTGATTGCTTCCTTCTCCATTCACTTGTGTATTCTACAAGAGAATACATCTGGGAAGTCTAGGCAATCCCCAATGACCTCCCACATGCGAGTAAAAATATCAGTAACAACCGCATGTCAAACACATTTCAATTATACTTACGTTTAAGGCATCCTGGAGTGGAATGGAACATGTATGAAGAACACTAAGGGCCTGATTCATTAAGGATCTTAACTTATTACTTAAACTACTTATTTCAGTCTCCTTGACAAAACCATGTTACCATGAACAAACAGTCAGTATTTAACTTATGTGCAAAACAGAATACTAATTTGCACCCCTTGCATTGTAACATGGTTTTGTCCAGGAGACTGAAATAAGTTTCTCAAGTTAAGATCCTTAATGAATCAGACCCTAGACATTTAAGTGACAATATTTCAATAATATATCTGTTATAAGGCATGCTATTAGGAAACATAATTTGGTACAAATATAAATGTATTCACTATCAATTCCTCCATAACTACTTTTAATAAATGGATACTATCACACATTGGGCCTGATTCATTAAGGAACATAAATGCCGTTACGTGTCATATTTTGCATAACATTGCTCTGCGCAGAAAAGGACTATATGCCAGTGAACACAAGTGCAGGAAATTTATCTTTGGAGACACTTCTGAGAGGCTACAATGTCATGGGCGGAAGAGGGGATGGTAGGGGTGTAGGCACATAATGAATGTACAGTAAGCGTGTGCCAAGGTTGAGCGCACGCACTTCCATCTAATTCAAGCTCTGGGCAGCTCAGTTATGTGATTTTCAGCCTCATCACTTGCACAAGCTGCAGGGCAGGAGTAAGTGCTGAGTGATAGTGATGACGGTTGCGTCTGCATGTGTTTGCAATCAATAGCAACTGTAAAAATGCATTTTATGTACTATAGACATTAATAACATCTTTATAAATGTGTTTTATGGAGGGAAAAATAAAATATAAAAAACTTTTTTTTAATGGTGGTGAGGGTTGAGGTAATAAAAATGGCTGGGAGGGGGGTATTGAAAATGGCTTAAGGGGTAATGCAATGTCCCTGCTTTCACCCCCTGTCGGTACCACTCTATTTGTCTCCCCACCCATTTCCTTTAGGATGTAAGCTGTCATGAGCAGGCCTTCATTCCTTGTGTTCTCCTTCTACTATTCCACCACCCTCTGTACCTCTTGGCCTGCTTCCCTAGCCCTGTTTTCATAAGCTTAAGCCTTCTTCTCACTCATTCCTATCATAACTCTCACTCACTATCCCACAAATAATTTGATCTACATTACCGTGTTACCTGTATTTTTATTCATTCAGTATGTATGGTATTTGTATTTTGTTCTTCTTGTATCATGTTATGTGTTATGGGTCACTGCATTCTGTATATGTCATGTACGGAGCTGCGGACCCTTTGTGGCGCCTAATAAATAAATGATAATAACAATAATAATAATAATAATAATAAGGGGGTATTTAAAAAGTAGACCATTGGAGGTGCATGATCTCTGTATATCTCTGTATATATATTCATATTCAGGAGTATTCCTATATGCCTATACATTTGTGGTAGTGTGTGTGTGTGGGGGGGAAAAGGGTGTATTAGCCTAGGATGGCCAGAACCATTAATCAGGCCCTGCCAGTGATTCTGAAACCTAGATAGTAAATAAAATGTATGAAACATCATACAAGATTCATTAGATTCATAGCCAGGGTGCATTTAGGGAAAAACTGGTATCTCCTCGTTAATGTGGCTATGTCTATGTTGTTCTGCAGACTGATGCCTTTCACATTGGTAAATGCTCTTGACTCCATCTAGCAAGCTAGATCCTGTGCTATTCCATGCCTTCCTAGGCTCATAAGGATACAATTTTCACTTACTGCATTGCCATGCAGTGGCTACATGATTTCACAATGTGAATGTGGGGAGAAGGACGTGGTCGTTCATGGTGGACACCAAACACCTTTTCCAATTTCACTAGATATCCCATGTTCTCCACTGCTTTATGTCTACCCGAGCCCCTCACACCACCACACCTTCTGATGCCCACTTTCACTTTCCCCACCCACTCTTGTCTTATTTAATCTCATGGCACCAGGGATGAAGGGATGCAAGAAGCATTTCTAGTTAATGTGAGATGATACACTTGTATCTCAAATAGAATGCAAAAAACTATTAGCTTTGTAAATTATGTAGATTTAAAGAGACTTCTCATGATTTGGGATTACACAACTACCCCCATTACCCACAATAGTATATTGCTGATGTTCCATCCTAGGCAGGCCCGGCGCTCTCATTAGGCAAGGTTAGGCACTTGCCTAGGGCGCCGGGCTCTGGAGGGCGCCTGGAGGGCGCCACAGAACTGGAAATTAATTTTAAAACTGTGCGGCGACCGCTGACCATACCTGTCACAGCCGCCGCACAACATTCAGATGCATGGGGAGGGGGGGAAGAGGCTATTGCTCACCACCGCCGCCTCTCTGCTCCGTCTCCTCCCCTCCACTCACTAGTGTCAGTGAGTGGAGGGGAGGAGACGGAGCAGAGAGGCGGCGGTGGTGAGACAAGGTAAGAAAAGACGGGGTGAGGGGGGAGGAGAGAGGAGGGCGCCGATTTTTGCGGGGGGGGGGGGGGAGAGAGCGCCGATTTTGCCTAGGGCGCCATGGACCCTAGCACCGGCCCTGATCCTAGGAGAACAATGTTTGCTCATTGTAGCTTAGAGAACCATCTCCCCTCACATGTTCACATATTATCACAGAAATTAAGATAATTTAAACTGTATGACCACAGAATTCAAGGAATTATCTTCAGTAATCCGCAATAAGGGCTTTGTGTTTCATCCTGTTGTGTTTTTAAAGAGACTTCTAAAAAGTGTAGGAACAGGAAATCTGGTTTGCATAACATGGGAAGATCATTTAAATGCTGCTTGTGTACAGTCACTGAGAACTGGATTTTAGCATCTGCCGTCCAGCAGCATGGCTATCACTTACTTATAAAGATAGAACTGTACAACTGTGCTCATTTGTAACTGGAGAAAGAAATATCTAAAGGCATTTAGGCCAGTTATCAGGTATGCTAGGGTGTATACACCGTTGGTTCAAAGTAATTTAGTATCTTAGTAACAAACCAAATCAAGAGGGTCTCTTATACAATTGCAATTTAATCACTAAATAAGTAAAACATATCAATCAATAACAATACACATAAATTCTAAAAAATATAATATAGTAGAAAAATATATATATATATGAAAAATCCAGGGCAAATTCCAGCAATATGACCCAAAGAATATAACCAACACAGTCCTCTTGGTAGCGGTAGTGAGTGTGTGCACCACCTGAATCCTCCGTTTCAAGTGCTGCACACACCCCCTACCGCTACCAAGATGGTAACTCTTCAGTTATTATGGCCGTGAAGATTTTGCATACATGCTAAAATAAATGTCCCTCTGGAGGGTGGGCCATTAACCGGGCTTGGGTAAGATGCACTTGCACTTTACTTTTTATTGGAAGAATTATTATTACAACACGATCTGAAGATATCAGTTTCTTTATATCGGACCGTGAGGATTCTGCTGTTCAAGTTCGATCATCTCCAATCTGTTTTGTCAGTGGGATCTATGTGAGCACCATATCACATTATATGGGATTTACAATTTTTACCCCTAATTGTTAGTGCTTTGAGGATTCCTTAGGAGAACGTTTACACACAGAGGCTCAGAGGACTGTGTTGGTTATATTCTTTGGGTCATATTGCTAGAATTTGCCCTGGATTTTTTTTTATATATATATATATATATATATATATATATATATATATATATATATATATTTTTTTTTTATACTATATTATATTGTTTAGGATTTATGTGTATTGTTATTAATTGATATGTTATATTTATATAGTGATTAAATTGCAATTGTATAAGAGACCCTCTTTTAATTTGGTTTGTTACTAAGATACTAAATTACTTTACATTGGTATTTATTGAATCATGTGTTAAATCTACACAACGCAGTTCTACCCTTTTTCTTTAGCTTTTATGTTTCTAATAGGGTGAGCAATATTCCCTAAGAACTTGCTGTAGTGGGATTTATTATTTGTATTATTATTTATTTTGGGGTATTGATATTAACCGGTTATTTGTTTGATATTACATTACTACCTCATTAGTGCTGGAGAGCTTATTTTATTTAGGCAGAAGAAGATATTTTCCATTTTCTTTATAAAGCGCCAACATATTATTTAGCTGTGTACTTTGAGATGATCATAAAACAAATCAATAACATATAAAAACATGGAACAGAAGGTAAAGGCGACCATTCCCAAACGAGCTTACAGAGTAATAGGTGTGCAGAACAATTGATATAAAACGTATGATAATAATCATAGCTGTTGGTGGGGAGAGTGTTTGGCTACTATAAGGCAAAACATTGTCAGCCACCAATATTAAAGTCGCCAATGTAGAAATCTAAAGTCAGCCTGCTGCTCACAACCATCATTATCACCATTTATTTATATAGCGCCACTAATTCCGCAGCGCTATACAGAGATCTCGTTCACATCAGTCCCTGCCCCATTGGGACTTACAGTCTAAATTCCCTAATACACACACACACACACACACACACACAGACAGACTAGGGTCAATTTATTAGCAGCCAATTAACTTATCAGTATGTTTTTGGAGTGTGGGAGGAAACCGGAGCTCCTGGAGGAAACCCACACAAACACAGGGAAAACATACAAACTCCTCACAGATAATCCATGGTCGGGAATTGAACTCATGACCCCAGTGCTGTAAGACAGAAGTGCTAACCACTATGCCACCATGCTGCCCCATGACTGTTCTAAAGCTTTTATTTCAATTCACCCACTTTCCTTTCCAAGCTCTGGAGAATTGTTTAGCATTTGTGCTGCATGGGCACTCTTGCCAGCAGGAATAGCTGTGTGCCTGATATTTTTCTTTGGCATCATGCTCATTGCCGGACACATAAACAGGACACTTGTTCCCCGTGTTCACAGAAGTTGTGGCAGCAGCTGTTCTCACCAAAGATGCCACAGATATCACTAAAAGAGGAACAGAGATGGAAGCAGTAATGTCAGTTGGGTCCAGCAGCTGAACTGAGAGGATATTCCAGTAGATCTTCTAAACAACTTGGTGTGAATATACTCCTCAGGACCATCGTATAGATGAGATATACAGATAATGAGCGATACACATAATGAGATATACACAGAATGAACCAGAGAGACAGAGTGAGAGAGAAGGAAAAACAGGAATTTACAGTAGATACTGTGTAACGTTTACTCTGGATACTACTTGTGAACCTGAGTCCATGACACACAGCCCTTTAATTTTACAGAGTATTAAAGTAATTCTATCGTTTTCAAATAAGCACTGCCCAAGCGATTATATTGTGTTTCCGAAGCACAAGCAATTTATTTAGCAAAAGCAGTTTGTTTAGCAGTTCAATAAATAAGTACAATACAGTACAATATAGCCGATACATGATACCTATTAAAGATGTTACATTAAATCAGGAAAGTATAAAACACCGAATACATTACATTTTGCTTATAGAGCTCCCCCTTGGACAATGGAACACAGCCATGCTCACATGTAGCCACGTTCAGAGAGAGAGCTAACAAAAGCCAACATGCTTGTATATACTTGTCCAGCTAACACTTAGTAAGGTCTTCATTGGTCCTGGCTTAATGGCATTCCAGTTCCTTGCAAGTAATAGGTCAGTTCATTTGATCCTTACAGAGGGTGAGGGGAACATCCCCCACCCTATTGTTCCCATGATTTGACTTTGAATGACCAGTTCAAACTGACCCACATAAAAGTATTTAAGAACATTAATCTCATATTGCTTGTATCTTGCGATCGCTAGATGCGATCGCTATTCCGTCCACACCGGGTTAATGCTGGTTAAATAAGCTTTAATATGAGACCAAACTCTTTATCTTTTAAAACACCTGAACCATAAAAACCTTTACTACAGTATTATATATAAATAAATATACAATCTAATACATCTTACTAATAAATGAATGGGGATTGGAACCTTTAATAAATATGAAATATATAAATAACCAAATGTTGTAGTTGGAGTGTGTGCATATTTTACCGCGTGATAGCGCCATGCCCCGTGTACCGTGGCATGCTGAGTGCAATCACACGATAAAACAATATTAACCAATATACTTTTCGTTCATCCAATTATACGACTTCGACAAGATGTTCTTTTCCCTCTGCATATACATGTATGGCTTGTGCTTTAAAATAAAATACCTGTCAACAGTATTCATTTTTCTGGAATACTCTAATTTTTTTGGTAAATTAAAAAGGCATGGTCTACCAGAAATATGGTTAGACATCACATGAGATGGGTTGGTTTGGGCTGATTGTGGTCTACTCCGTCCTGAATTTCCAATCCGGAATGTTGGCAGTTATGATATAATTCATAGGCACTCTTTCCCCTGCCAATCTCTAGCTTTAAGACATGCAGTATTCTCTTCTCTTAATTGGAAATATCATTTAGCCCAAACTTTGCACTACTGGAAAACTGTTATATTTATTTTCTCTGTTCTGCCATCAGATCTTTAATGGCTATCATTTTGGCACGATAGAGGTTCTCATTTTTACATGTATTAAAAATCACAAGCTCTGATGAGACAAATACACAATTTTCCTGGTTATTTAGGATAACATCAGATTCAGGAATGTTGTGTTTCTAACAAAGAATTTGTGGCTGTATCTGGAACATCCATCTGTGAGAAGTATTCTCCAAGAACAGCAATGGCTGCAGGCAAAGTGTCCTACAGTCCATAGTCCTTCTCTGCATAGTTTAAAAATATAAAATAACAGGAATAACAGTTAAAGGGGAAATGACACTTTCCAGAAGGAAAAATAAGACTAACAATATTAAGACCATATAGGTGATGTTTTTTTTTCTGTTAGAAGGGGGTGTATGTATTTTTTAATCTACTTAAAGTGGTATCCCAGCTTTGAAACAACTTCACTGGGCATAACTCCGGTACTAGCAACGAAAATCCACAGGATGGTGTTATGCACGTTTTGTCGCTATCTAATAACGATTGTCGAATCTCGATTTGTGTTTCCAACGCACAAATATTTATTCTCAAAAAGTAGCAGAATAATTCAAGCGAAATAATAATAAGTACAGCCGTTATTTATCACAGGCACTCTGGATCCAGTGAACAGTCATTCAGGTCTGAAGTCTGTGGTCAAAGATGACTGCTCACTAGATGAAAAGCTCCTGCTTATATGCAGACAGAAATACAGTAAAACAATGCAGATGGTGTGGCTTGCTTCTATTGGTACAGGTTTCAGGAAGGTCCAAGAGGTTGCAGATCATAGGCTAGTTCAAACTAAAGAATCCAAAGGTGGGGGTCATATCTCCAGGGAATGTGCTACGATCTTCCCATCAAGACTCCGGTTTCAACTAGTCTATTAGCATTTTATAGTCAGTATCACTTTAAAGATTTATTCCCTAACATCAATAGCTAAAGTATGCAATGTGCGATCTCTTCGCCGAATGAACCGGGCAGCTGCTGATTAATAAGAGATAAAAATGATACCAGACATGACACATTTCCTATAACCTGACCCTTATGTTTTATTAACATGCATATAACTTATAATATTAAACATAAATACTACTATATTTTGACATAAATAACTATGTGTTGCAACTACAATTAATTAAGGATGAGCGGGCTCGGATTACCAAAATCCGAGCCCACCCGATCAGTGCGGGATCCGAGCACTGTTCGGGTACTTCCGGCCACCAAACGAATCCAAAACGAGACTATGACATCCAAGTCTCGCATCGGATCTCGCGAGACTCGGATGTCATAAATGCCCCGCTTGCGGCCGCCATCTTCATTCTCCCTGCGATCACTGTCGAGGGAGGTTGATATCATGTGCTCTGTTATACTAATTTACTATAGTCAAGTGGTCCTTTGTCCAGTGCTCTGTCCTGCTGAGTCCAGTAGTACTTTGTCCAGTGCTCTGTCCTGCTGATTCCAGTGGTGCTTTGGCCAGTGTCTGTCCTGCTGAGTCCAGTGGTGCTTTTCTCCTGAGTTTTTTTGGGCTAAGTCCATAGTAATTTTATAATTATAATAAAATCTTCTAAAAAATTTAAAAAATAAATAAATAAATAAATAAATAATTTAAAAAGTATAAAAAATATTCTAGAGCAATATATTCCTGCAGTCCCAAAAAATAGGAACTGCAATCTATATTACTACGTTCACTGTTTCTGCATTTCCGAAAAATAGGAACTGCAATCTATATTACTACGTTCACTGTTTAAGCAGTCCAAGAAATAGGAACTGCAATCTATATTACTACGTTCACTGTTTCTGCAGTCTCAAAGTGTGTGTGGTTTAGGGGTACGCTCTCTTGTGCTGCATATAATGGAGAACAAAAATTTGGAGGATAAAGTAGGGAAAGATCAAGACCCACTTCCTCCTAATGCTGAAGCTGCTGCCACTAGTCATGACATAGACGATGAAATGCCATCAACGTCGTCTGCCAAGGGCGATGCCCAATCTCCTAGTAGAGGGCATGTAAAATCCAAAAAGCCAAAGTTCACTACAATTAGTAGAAAAAGAAAATTCAAATCAACAGAGGAGAAACGTAAACTTGCCAATATGCCATTTATGACACAGAGTGGCAAGGAACTTAGGCCCTGGCCCATGTTCATGACTAGTGGTTCAGCTTCACCCAAGGATCTAAGCGCTCCTCCTGCCCACCCCTCTAAAAAATTTAAGTTAAGCTGTCATTAACAACACAGCAAACAACTCTGCCTTCTAGAGTGATGTCATCACAAATCCCCAAGGCGAGTCCAAGGGTGTTGGTGGTTGCGAAGCCTGACCTTCCCATCACTGTACGGGAAGAGGTGGCTCCTTCCACCATTTGCAGCACGCCCTCTGCATATGCTGGAAGGATCACCCACAGTCCAGTTACAGATTTGGCTAATAAAGGTGTCAATGTTGTACACCGGGAGGAGGATATTGATGTAGCTGGCGCTGAGGAGGAACTTGACGAGGAGGATGCTGATGTGGTTATCTTAAATGAGGCACCAGGGGGGGAAACAGTTGTTGTCCATGGGATAAAAAAGCCCATCGTCATGCCTGGGCAGAAGACCAAAAAATGCACCTCTTCGGTCTGGAGTTATTTCTATCCCAATCAGGACAACAAATGTATGGCTATATGTACCTTATGTAAAGCTCAAATAAGCAGGGGTAAGGATCTTGGCCACCTAGGGACAACCTCCCTTATACGTCACCTGAAGAACCTTCATAATTCAGTGTTTAGTTCAGGACCTGTGGCTAGGACCGTCAGCAGTCCAGGGACACCTAAATCCCTTGGTCCTGTTGTATCCACACCAGCAACACCCTCCTCGTCAATTTCCTCCACGGTCTCGATCAGAGATAGTCCTGCAGTCCAGAAATATTAGTACCAGAGATTAAACTACGTTCACTGTTCCTGCAGTCCAGAAATATTAGTACCTGAGATTAAACTATGTTCACTGTTCCTGATTGGCTTGTTAAAGTGCGAATGTCCTATTTCAACAACATCAGGGTGGGTGGGAGGGCCCAAGGACAATTCCATCTTGCACCTCTAGCAAACTTTTGCAAACTGCCATCCTGTCTGCCACTGCAGTGCCACTCCTAGATGGGCCATGTGTTTGTGCCGCCCACTTGTGTCGCTTAGCTTAGACATCCAGCTACCTCGGTGCAACCTTTTGGACTAAAAACAATATTGTGAGGTGTGAGGTGTTCAGAATAGACTGGAAATTAGTGGAAATGAATGTTATTGAGGTTAATTATAGTGTAGGAGTGAAAAAAAACCAAAAATATGGATTTTAGCACTTTTTATGCTTTTTTTTAAAAAAAAAATCAGAACCCAAAACCCAAAATCAGAACCAAAACCTTTTGTGGGGTGTTTTGGCAAAACAAATCAGAACCCAAAACCTCAAGCTAATCAGAACCCAAAACACCAAAAGTGGCCAGTGCACACCCCTACAATTAATGTGTACTATTTACAAATGTGTCCGTTTGTACGAATGTGTGTTAAAGTGTAAAAACTGTTATTGCCAAGTGTTGCGGCTGCGTTCGCCCTTCCATGCTGTAGCGTACCATACGCATCTTTTCAGACAAAGACAACCAAGTTTGCTCGATATTAATTGAAATGACTTTATCCAATTTGCTGACTTCGACAATGGCTAAAGCGAAGATGTCCTACTCCTTTAATCCTAAATACTCAGTGGAGACTCAGAAACCCCCCCTGCGCTAACTAAGTGGCCACCATAGCGGCACTGTCCTATACAGCAGCCGCAGCGCTGTCAAAGAAGCATCTGCGGCGGTGCTGTATTGTATACAGCACCGCCGCGGATGCTTCTTTGATAGCGCCGCGGCTGCTGTTTAGGACAGCGCTGCCGAAATGGAGCTGCTACGCATGCTCTTTCTCTGGGTTTTTTTTTTTTGGGTCAGGGGGGAGGGGGGGAAACCCCCCCCTGACAATCCTGCGTGCGCCCCTGATACTTTATTATAAACCTACATTACCCAGAAATGTGCACTCGCAGTAGATTAGCTATTATTAAGCAGTGGCAATCGTGAAACCATTCTATCTCAGACTACACATGGGTAAGTAGTCTCAGGTACATATTGTGACAGTGTCCCTCATTACAATGAATAAAGAAAAAAGATCCCTTGAAAATAAGGTGCACAATAAACAATAATATACTATAGAAACACAAGGGCCAAGCAGCTGGACACCTGAGGCTGCAATCCCCCACTCTGATGAACAATCAAACAGAAAGAAATTACTACAGCACTAGTTAGGCCACTTGTGCAGTATGTACTTCTTTAGTATATGTTGCCCATAATTGTTGTAATCACTCCAAAATTGATGAGCTAAAACCGAACAGGCCTTTAAATACTTAACATTATATTTAATATGCAACTACCTTTATTATGTGTTTCATTAGAGCACATATGATAGTTAATTACATAAATTTGGGATAACACTGTCCAGCAAGGACACAGTTCTTGCAATTATATAGAGGTATGGTACAGTAATGTGTATTACAGTATCTTCACAAGTGTCATCAATCAAGTGCACTGCTCCCAAATTAATGTATTTTTTAAATGGTCCACACAGAGTGCACATAGTTCTTCCCTTTGCTCTTTTTATAACAAGTCCATACAGCATACTACAGACCCCAGAGATGACAAATTATGCTACCTCAATATATTCTAGTGACATTTTAGTGATAATTGAGAAGCACTCAGTTATCTGTGTCCAGCCTTCAGGGAAATGATTTTCCATGCAGCCTTCCTATCTTCCAGATACACTTTAATATGCTGTATATGATAACACATTATAGAGCTGTGCAAAATCAATATATGAAATAAACCACACATGCAATGAGTGAAAGTGGTAAGCTGCATCATTTTTATTTCCCAACTTTGTTTTAGAACCAAAAAAACCTTTTCTTTAGTAACACAATTTTTTCAAAAGTCATAAGTTCCAAAAATATTGGCACCCCCTTTACTAATGTCCGGGGAAGACTCTCCTGGAGTGAATAACAGCACTGAGAAGCTTTCTCTAATGCTTAACAAGGTTGGAAACCCTTGTTGAGGGATATTGGACCATTCCTCCATACAGAACATTTCCAGTTCCTTGATATTCTTGGGTTATCGCTGGACTGCCCTCTTCTATACACACCACAGGTTTTCAGTTGGGTACAAATCTGGAGAATGAGAGTTCTGTTGCAAAGCTTTGATTTTGTGTTCCTGCACCTATTTCTGTGTGGAGTTTGATGTTTGCTTGGGGTCATTATCTTGCTGAAAGGTCCATCAACAGCCTAGTTTCAGCTTGCTGGCAGAGGCAGACAGCCTACAATCTCCTGGTATAGACTGGAAATCATTGTGCCATTGATTTTTACAAGAGCCCCTGGAGCAGTAGCAGCAAAGCAGCCCCAAAGCATTAATGATCCACCACCATATTTGACAGTGGGTATCAGGTGCTTTTCTTTGTATGTTGTCCCTTTTTTCTTCAAAAGTGACAAGTGTATGCATGGCCAAAACTTAAATATTTGTCTCATTTGAGATTTGACCACATTACACAATTCCATTGTAGTTCTAATGCCATTTTGCAAAGTTCAGGTGCTGTATTTTGTGTCTTGCTGTTCTGAAACTGTGATCTTTGCCTCTCTTACCATCCTCCGCACAGTACGTGTGGACTTTATGCTCATTTGTACTCTTCCTCTTTTAACTGTTTCACACTTTCCTGCTTTTTATTATCACCCTGCTTCTGCTTAATGGTAATTTCAACTGACTAGTAATTTTCTTTATAACCATTTCCACAACCTTCTGTCTCATTTGAGTTGCGAGCTCTTTGGTTTCACCCATGTTGATAGCTGATAAAAGGATGTTTGTAACCTCATATTTATACCCCAGGGAAACAGGAAATGGTCATAGGCAACAATGGAGTTCCTGGAGAATAAGAGCAATAGAAATACATCATTTTTTGCACTAAGATGCAAAATAATCTGGTTTTATTTAAAGTATTATTTAGGGGTGCCAATAATTTTGTACCGTATGTTTTTGAAATAATTCACTATTCTTAAAATAAAACAACACTCTTGTGTTGATGTCTGTTATATAAATGGTAAGCAATTTCTCCTAACATTTTTAAGGAACATTATATTTATTGTTTATTTTATATGATTGTTTTTCCTGAATTACTTGAGGGGTGGCAATAGTTTTGAAGTTGACTGTAGAAATGGGGGTTGATCCATAAAAAGGGGAAAGGTCCACACAGTTGTGCTAGCTATAGGTCCATCTCTCTTTTTAATAACAACATAAAGATTTATGCCAAATATTAGTTAATGGTTTGAATCAAAGTCTCCAATCTCTGATTCATTAGGATCAAGTTGGATTTATCTTGGCGTGTCAGGCTAGAGATAACACAAGGCAAGCTGTAGACCTAATACATATTATCAACTGGGGAGATTATTGTCATTATTCTCTCTGTTGATGCTGAGATAGAATTTCATAGAATCTCATGGAGTTTTATGACCTATACTCTAAAAGCTTTAGGTAATTCTGGAAACTGTTTAAATGCTATACTATTTCATTACTCTGAACCATTTGCTAAAGTTTAACTCAATGGTATCCCTTTTGATATAGTGTCCATTTGAAATGGACCCAGACAAGGCTGCCCTTTGCCTTTACTGATATTCTCCCCCCTGGTGATTGAGCCACTAGGATCTCTTATCAGATTAGATTCTGCAGTAGGGCTTCAGCTACTCTAAGATTTTATTATTTGCAGATGACATTCTATTGACTTTAACTCACCCGAGAGTCTCCTTGTCCAAGCTATATAAAATTATGCATCGATATAGTGAACTCTGGAATTACAAAATCAATTATTCAAAATGGGAAGCTATGCTTCATCATGCCCCCCCTGAGGACTGTCATACCCCATTATAGTAACTTTAGATTGAAAAATAAAAATGATTAAATACTTAGGGATGGTCATAAACTCTGTATATGATCTTCTCTATCAGGAATTTTTTCTTCGCCCTTTTCCCAACCTGCAAAGTGAGCTATTGTCTTGGAATTGTCTTATAATCTCATGGCAAAGCAGGATCATATCACTGGAAGGGAATATTGTTCGCAAGTAACTATATCTCTTCTAAACCCTACCGGTAGCATCATACTTTCACTAATGAATTATGTAAAAAAATCTCTTAAACATTTCATTTTTAAATGCAAACCTCAAATAATCATCTCTAGTCTTCTAATATACTCAAAATAAACATATGTAGAGGGTGACGTGGCTTCCTGGACATAAAACTGTATTATGTAGCAACAATTTTACACAAACAGTGGCTACTTTTGCCCCGTCCAAGAATGATCTCCTTGCTGGGCATTAAGGGCTAAATTCTTTAAACAGACTTACTACTTTCTATATCTGGACTTTACAAAAAAAGCACAGACCATCCCCTTCCGAGATACCGCCCTGGCTGAAGTTTGCCATAAAGACTTGGGACCAGTACTCGTTCAATGCTAATCTTTCTGCTCTATGTTCTTCTATGACTTCCATCTGGGCTAATCTCAATTTCCCTCTGAGTATGTCTTCCAACAGATTTTCTAATTGGTTGTTGACAGGTCCCAAATACCCTTTACACTTTACGGCTCTTTATCCCCAACAAAACTTTCCTTCATATATCCTGAGAACATTTTGACTCATTCAGTTAAGACATTTCCTATGATCTCTCCATATTACTTAAGCTCTTAGAGATCTCACCCACTTTGCGTTAGTAAGGGAATAATATCTTCTCTGTATGGCCTCTTATTTGTCTCCTTTCTCCCCTATCTAACCCATCACTAGTCAGAATTGGAGGAAAACCTTGGACCCCTTCAGATAAGGAGACTTAGAGTGACATGACGGTGAAGATAGTAGAAAGTTCCATGTCCAGTGGGATAAAGGAAACAACTTACAAAATATATTACTAATGGTGTTATGTTCATGATAGGCAGAGTCAAGTGCTTTCTACTGCTACCCCCAATTGCTTGAAGAGGGGGGTACGCTCTTCCACATTTGATGACCCTGTCTTGTAATTGTACCTTACTGTGATGAAGATTGTGAATTTGTAGACATGTTGGAACCTCCAATTTAAAAGGATCCTTGGAACTTCCTGTGATGTTGTGTACCTCAAAATTTCAGCAAACATTCTAGGAAATTAGGATGCCACATTTTGGGTGCAGTCCTGAGTGTATAGGCCAAAAATTGGAAAAAATGATCACTTCCTTCAACTCTAGTGGATTAATGTATCATCCTCCGATTTCTGCAAGTTGCCAGAAATCGGCGACTTAGCAGTGAAAATTTAAATGGGCGATGGCTTGTAAAAGTTGCCTTTACAAGTCATCTCCACTTTAAATTTTCACTGCAAAGTCCCCGATTTCTGGTGACTTGCAGTAATGGAAGATGATACATTTACCCCTAGAACTCAAAAAATAAATTTGGCATATTGCAGATGTGAAAAAAAATCACCTTCTATATCCATGAAAAAGGACTGTGGGCAAGGTTGGACCCCAATTTTTTTAGGGAAGGTCAGAATAAGCCATTCTCTCAATAATGATTACTCTTTCAACCTCATGGAAGCCATACATGGTGAGTGGGAACTAATTTATCCTTCATTAGCCCCAAAATTAGTAATGTACCTCTTTATCCTACTGTTCAGTGACATGTATTCTTCTGTCTTAAATTTTTTGGTTATTGTTTCTTTTTGTATTGTTATAAACTGTTGAGTTTTGTAATGATCTGATTTCATGTTATTCTAATCCCACCCTCTACAAAACTGAGAACACCCTGGACAAGAAGGAGCTGAAATTGAATTCAATCAGCTGTTCAGACCTGGTCAATTGCACATTTTTGAGGTGTAAAAATGACTCTCCCCATTACTATTATTATTATTATTATTATTATTAAATCGTAGATTTGTAAGACGCCACAGTGCTCTGCAGTGCCGTACAGTAGGGAAAATAAGGGCATACATAAAACAGAACAGGACATACGTAAAACAAGAACAGACAAGGCAGACAAAATTAATGGAGACGTGAAAACAAAGGGTATGGAGGACTCTGCTCATTAGAGAGCTTACGTTCTAAGGAATGTACATTATTAAGTGAAATAAACTGGGAATCAGCTACACTCCCCTCTAATTGGTGGGTAGCCAACCAGTCACATACATTTACTTCTAAAACATACAAGTAGGTTAATTGGCTGTTATCAAATTGACCCTAGTCTCTCTCTCGGTCTGTGTGTGTATGTTAGGGAATTTAGACTGTAAGCTCTAATGGGGCACGGACTGATGTGAATGAGTTCTCTGTACAGCGCTGTGGAATCAGTGGCGCTATATAAATAAATGATGATGATGATGATTTGCTGTTTCCTTAGAAGATTCTGTGGTGCCCTGCAGCTCAGGTGATGCTGGGAAGACCCATTGTAAAGGCAAAAATGCTTTGCTTAATTTGCTGTAATTAGAGATGAATGTTATAGATCTCACAATGAGCTAAAAGTTGCAAAACAAAATGTAAATGTAATTTACATCTGATATATTTATAGAAGTAAAACATAATTATATGAGTTATGTGGCTAGCTAATCAGGTATTCACTCTCTTAAGTCTGTGGCCCCCTACTTATCAATATGAGGTTATATCACAGATTTTCTTATCGCAGAGATAAAATACTTGTTTTTACCGCAATTTATTATTATTATTATTTATTTATTATTAAAATATCACAGGAGCAGCTGAGTGATACTCACCAGCAATACTGGCTGGGAGGGGTAAGTGAAGCCGGTCTCGAGGCTCTATTTGCTCATGTATACATGAAAACCCAGTGTTAGCTATTGATAGATATGCAGAAGTCAGAGATAATGGTTTCTCTGCTTAATAATTAGACCCTGCAGTGATGCTCCCTGTGTGTCACCAGTAATGATCCAGTAGAGGTGTAAAAAGTTGTTATGTAAACATCCCTGTTCAAAGGTGGAAATTATTTTAAATGCATAGAAGCTAAACAGTGCAGAGCCACCATTCATTTGCAAATAGTTCTTTCAAATGACTTAGACACATTAATGTGAAATGTTTATTTTAGCACATGTGGCTTTCAGTAATGCTTAAATAATTTATATGGTGCTTTAAGCAAAACGTATTGTCACTTATATATCCAAATCCACAATCCTCAGTTACAGTGTTTTTACTGTATGCTTGGATTGTTATTGGAATTCCTTTTTAACTTGCTGGGTTCTCGTGAGTTTTTTTTTAAAATGGAAACTGCTTATTTAAATAAATATAAAACCTAATGATTTAGAAAAGGTCTTCTATATTGAGTTATGTATACATGGATACAGTAAGTTAATAATTTATTGAAACTGGGTGAATTTCACCTAATATTTATTATTTCTTGTCAAACCACACAAAATACCTAAAATTCCAGACAAGTTCAAAGCTAACCCTACTATCTCATGGTCAAGTCTGGTTGCCATGGTTTTCTCCTGGGAAATACCATCAGGGTCAGAGGTCAGGTGTTGTCTGTCTGGAAAGCTCAAAACATTTCCTTTGAAATGTTAACTCTATAAATGAACAGAGACAAGTGATCCTTGTGCAAATTTTAATACAAAAAAATATATTTTATGAGTGAGGGGGATTAAACAAAGGGGGGAAATTCAATTGACAGCATTACTTGTGAGAGTGCGGCCCGCAATCTTTCACCGTTAGTACAGTAATTCTAATGTGGATTTCTGCTTACTTCTCTCAGAGCTGCAAGCAAAAATCAGCGTTGAAATTACTGTAGTAACGGTAATACTGAGCACTATTACCGTAGTAACGGTAATACTGCGCACTATTACCGTAGTAACGGTAATAGTGAAAGGGCTGCGTTCCTCTGCCGAGTAACGCTGTCAATTGAATTCTCCCCAAAATGTCTAAAATACTGACTCTAAAATATGTATGGATAAATAAGATGTGGAAATAAAGATGATAACTAAAGTACAAATACAAACATGCATGCACACATTTTTTTCTTACCTTGTCATCTACACATAGAAATTACCATCCCATCCCAGATTAAAATCAATTTGGGTCCTAGGCAGGCTAGCATTGTTGGGGCTCCCAATACTGATCTCCTTATAAAATTAATGTGCCCACATTATTATTCCATCCAATCTTGATTGCCCAGAACCACTGCAATCGACAATTGCTGTCAATGTACAGACCCCATTGAAAATTATTTTGCACATGCCTCCATTGCTGGCCACAGTGCACAGACCCCCACTGCCGCCCATATTGTTCAGACCCCATTGTGCAGGTACTGGAAAGAAGTCCAACGTTAGGAGTGTTTCTGTTTTGAGGATATTATAGTACTGGACACAGAGGGCTTGATTCATCTTTGAGCGCAATGTGAATGCAATTTGCGTTTAGAAAAACAGACGCATGTAACTTGAATGTACGTACGCCCGTATTTAAATACAAGCTGATCTCTAGATATGTTTCCCTTAGAAGTATGCCCTGGCTATACGTTTCTTGCCATATGTAGACAGGATATACATAAAGTTCCATCAGAACCCATGCAAAAAAAAATTGAAGAAGAAATTGCCAACTCATAATACTAAAATCATTAATAAAAATATGCTTTTTTTTTTTTAAAAAAAATAAGAATAAAAAATTCCCCCATGGTTTTTATGCGTACTGTATATACAATCTGATTTTATAGTTTCTCTTCCTTACATACACATGTTCTGTGCTATCTAGAGGCATGCATACCTGTGCTAATGATATGGCTAAAATACACGTACTTACCAGTTGCTCAGAGCTTGAATTGGCCACATCCTCGTTGGCACGCCCTCTGCACACAATTACTGTACATTGCCTACATTCATCTGACCCTTCCCCCTCCCCGTTCCGCATTAAAGTTGTATGCAATAGTAGGTATCATTTGCATTCACACATAAATTGCATGCAATTGTGTTCATTGGCGTAAGGTCAGCGACTGACGTCCGAAGATGAATCAGGCCCAGAATCTTCACACAGACAAAAAACAATGTAGTCACAGAAGGAATAGCCTGTACTTTTGTGATAATAAATGAGTAAATAAATAAGTAAATAAATAAGTGACATAACTTTGATACCATTCAATGGTTAACTGAAAGGAAAAAATAATAGACACTAAATAAATATCTCACTTATGATACTGAAAACACAAGGGATATTTATAGAAATCTGACAGTCATATGAATTAAAAAGGAAAGTGATGGATCAAAGCAGTGGGTAAGTATTGTGTCCTAGATACAGAGTGATTACATATTCAATAGCTATTTTTATTATTGGCAAAGATTTTCATTCTGTTTCTTGTGACACATTCTTATAGCCTCATTTTGAAACAACACAGGCAGTATTGCAGATTGAACTCATTACGCTTATATCTTTATTTGTTCCTGCTTTTGTTTCTTGATAATTATAGTAGTGAAAATGAAGGTTGTACATACAAGTATACACATTATTGTCATTACCTACCAAGTGGCAGTAATAAAGACAGTGAGATGAACTCCTATTTAAGTGTGGCTTATTTCTTACATGTAGCAGCAGATTAAACTATGAGCCGCAGGGTAAATGATTTTAACAAGTCCACAGAAATTCTCTCCCTATAAACCGACCATTATTCAACATCTGAATGAGATAACCACAGAGTCATTTTGTGCAGAAGAAACTTAATTCCCCACAGCTGTGTCTTGGGCTGCTGCCCAGCTGTTCATCCCCAATCATATTTTCATTCTTGCAGAGATTCAGAATCTTTATTAAGCCAGCTTTCCAGAAGGATGGGTTTGATTTGAGCAGATAAATGCCCGTCAAGAAACAGAAGACATTCCCAGCATTTTTTGGAGCCGTTTCCCCTACACACTCAGCAGCTCTGTGCTTCTATGGAAAGTTGAAGCAACCTCTTTCCTGGGCTGAAGGAAAATTACTGACAGAATGTCTGCACAGAGTAACTCCAAAACATATAAAAACAAATCACTTTTAATTGACAAAGTCTGTGTTTTGGACAAACATTGACAGTCACAAAAAAGTTTCTTAGAACTCTTTATAAAAACAACTTTGTTAGGTAGGTAAATGTATGGTACATAATCAGTTTATAGAAGAGGAGAGAAAGTCCCAATTATTTTAGGGGCTTATACGTGCCCAGCACTGTATAGTAAGGTTACACACATGGATGCCAGTGGGTGTTATAGTGGATTAATTGTAACCTTTAATGGATTAAAATTTGGAATACATGATAATAAATAACAATGTTGGCATTTGTTTAACTTATTATTGGGTAATTATTATCATTATAATTATCTATTATTTATATGGTGCCACAAAGGGTCCACTATGTCGTACATAGAGTCAGGGCCGGATTAAGGGAATGGAGGCCCCTGGGCTAAGGGGGCGTCCATTTCCCCGTGAGGCCCCCCTGTGAGCTGAGCCATGCTGCCCCCGTGAGGACCCCCTGTGAGCTGAGCCTCCCCCCTTGTGAGGCTCCCCCTGTGAGACGAGCCGCCCCCCACCCCCTGTGAGCTACCCGCCACACAACTCCCCCATGCACTTACCTCCTTCTCTTGCCACTGCAGTCCTTTTCCGACAAGCTTTAAGCTCGTTAGTGAATCGATCTCGTGAGAGTGAAACTCATAGTCTCACTCTCACGAGATCTTCTCAGTAAGGAGAAAACAGCACGCCGGGGAAGGACTGCAGTGACAAGTACTTTCAAGGGCCCCCTGGATGCCCAAGGCCCCTGGGCTGTAGCCTAGTTAGACATTGGGTTAATCCAGCCCTGCATAAAACATGGACAAAACACGGCATACCAGGCAGTACAGGGCACTGCAAAAAACAAAAACAGAGTGCAATTAAAAAAACAACTCAGCTGAGAGCAGGTGGAGAAGGCAAAGAGGTATAAATTAGAAATGCTCACTGACCCCTGTGAACTGGTTTTGGATCTGGATTAGCTTTGTGTTTTGGTTTTGGCAAAACCGCCCTCGTGTTTTTTGGTTTTGGTTTTGGATTTTTTAGTAAAATCCTAAAATATGTTAAAATCGCATAATTTTGCTCTTTTTTTGTTTCTACATTATTATTAACCTCAATAACACTAATTTCAAGTCATTTGCAACCAATTTAGACCACCTCTCCGGTCACAATATTATTTTTATACACTTTCGGACAAAGACTGCAGCGACCTGGCTGGATGGTAAGCGACAGAGCAATGGCACAAACACACGGCAGTTCCTAGCACATCTAGGACACATTGACACACAGCAGTGGCAGAAAAGAAAAATGGGGGTCCGCCCTCCTTCCCACCCCTCGCTATGTTGGATCTTAAAAAGGAATTCAAAACTCGCAAGATCCGAGATGCGACAACGTCACAATGACGTTTTGCCTCGTTTTCAATTCTGAGGGCGCGCGACAGAACCGAGCTGGCTCGGCTCGGTACTCGGATCCCCTAACTTTGGGTGTGTTCAATTCTCGAGGAACTGAGCCTGAGCATCTCTAGTATAAATGAATACCAGAACAAATAGAAGCCTGGAAAGGAGGTGAGGTGGGGTGTAAACTTAAACAGGCTGTCCTGCGTACAGCAGTGGGACACAACTAACAGGAACAGTGCAGTGATGGAGATGGGAAGGAAAGGGAGAAGAGGAGAACCAAGGGCAGGGGCCTATTGTCAAGGTGCAAAATGAAGCTGGGGAGCCGAAGGCAGAGGTAAACAGGAGGAGGAGGATGTGAGGAAAAGAGGACCCTGCTTGCGGGAGCTTACAATCTAAAGGGAAGGGGTAGACTGACAGAAAACAAAGAGGATGTCAGAGTGAGGAGATTAGTACTCAGGAGTGAGAGATAAGCAAGAGGGTAGTATGAGGAGGGGGAAAGAGGCAGAGGTCTACTATGGTGAGGTGAAGTAGGATCAAGAAGACGCAAGTTGATTAGGAGACATAGGAGGTTAGACAGATGTAGAGAAGGCTTTCCTGAGAATGTGGGTTTTGATGGATCGTTTGAAGATCAACAGGCTAGAGGATAGCCTGATAGAATGTGGGAGATTGTTTCAGAGAAGGGTGGCAGCATGGTAAAAATCTTGTATGTGGGAATGAAACGTGGTAATCAGATGGGAAGTGAGGCAGCAGTCATTGACAGATCATAGAGGACAAAAGGGAGTATTAATGGACATGAGGTAGGGGATGTAAGGAGCAGTGGAGTCAGAGACGGCTTTGTAGCTGAGGGAGAGGAGTTTATAGAGGATTCTATAGCGGAGGGGGAGCCAGTGTAGATCTTGACAGAAAGAGGAGGCAGATTTAGACCGGCAAGAGAGGAAGATAAGAGATAGAGATAAGGCAGCACCTTTGAGTATGGACTGAAGAGGAGCAAGTCAGGAGCGGGGGAGGCCAATATGTAGGAGATTGCAGTAATCGAGGTGGGAGATGATCAGAGAATGGATGAGAGTTTTGGTGGCAACAGTGGAGAGGAAAGGTCTGATATGAGCGATATCGCAGAGATGAAAGCAATAGGATTGGGTAAGGGATTGGATGTGGGGGATGAAGGAGAGGGAGAAGTCAAGGATGATACCCAGGCATTGTTGAAGGCCTCAGGTAGGTCCAAGTGGATGTTAAGAGAGTAGTGTACTTTAGGCTTGGCAGATAGAAGATCATTAGTGACATTAGTCAGGGGAGTGTCTGTGGAGTGGAGGGGGCAGAAACCAGATTGGAGAGCAGGGAGTTGTCAGAGAGGTAGTTAGTGAGACAATTGTAGACAAGTCATTTGAGTAACTTAGAAGCGAAATGGATGAGTGATATGGGGCAGTAGTTGGACAGTGTGGTGAGGTCAAGATTATTTTTTTTAAAAAATGGGCAAGATGAGGAAGTTGAAGAAGTGGGCTATGTGGGAGCAGGCAGTAGGTGAGAGGGACCTAAGGAGGTGGGAGGGAATGGAATCAAGGGGACAGGTAGAGGGTAGAGAGGACATAAGTAGAGAGTGGACTTCATCACCCGAGGTGTGGAGGAAGGAGCACATAGGGTTTTGGCTGAAGGGCAAAGGCAGGGGGGTGAGACAAGGAGGGGGTCTGAGAGAAGTGGGAGGAGGGGATATATTTCCTGATGGCATCAATTTTGGAGGTAAAGAATGTTGCAAAGTTAGTTGCAGTGATAGAGGGTGGAAGGGGAGGAAAGGGAAGGGAAGTAAAGAATTGAAAGTGGCGAAGAGGCAACGGGGGTTGGGTTTCACTTTAAGTACAGACTAGGTCTGCGCCTACCTGTGGCTGAGGCTTAGTGTTGGTTCTCTGTGTTTACAGCACATTCTGTATATTAAAGATGTTTATATTTCATTGCTAAATAAAAGTGCATTTAAGGAACAAAAAAGCATTGGGAAATAGTACATCTGTAGATAGAATGTATTGTGTAGGGTATGACTGCTATATGTCACTCTGTGACATGACCAGCAGGGCTATTGTGTGTCTAATGAATGTCATGGGGTTTAGGGTGTCACTCGTTGTGCACCTCCAGGCATTTGTTCTACTATTTCAACATAAAATAAGTTAGTGTTATTGTCATTGAAAAGTATGTAGAGGTTTTCTAGAAAATTAAGACATTGAGAATTTAAGAAATGTCTGCTGACATAACTTCATGATGCTCCCTACTCATCTCAGTCTGATAAAGAGATAAATATAAATACCAAGTAACAATATCTATTAGTAATGTAAGAGAAGCTCTAAGCCATTAAGTTCTCTGACAAACAATTAGAACATTAAAACAACTGTAGCCATGCCCCATCCACTGACCCTGCCTTAAAACAATGGTAGCTTCAAGCTGTGGATCATTGAGTAATGGAGAGGGGGAAGCCCCACCCTTCCAGAGCCCCACACTTATAACAACTGTGGCCATGCCTCTCCAAGCCAGTGTTGAGTGGAGTCTCGAATTAACATAATCCATCACAACTGGGTTCCATTCATAATCTATCCATAAAACATTAGTTCAAGTCTATTAACATTATGGAAAGTAATTATTATAAGTACTAAGATACCTTTCAAATCATCTACTAGATCATAGACTACCCATACACCTCATTATACACTATTACAGCTTAGCACATGATTGGGAACTTGCTTAATTGGGTACACCTTGATACAGCAAGCAGGCTAAAGCTGGGTACACACTACACTGTTTTCGTCCAATAATCGGCTCAAACAGTCGACATACGACCGCTCGTTCAAAAGTCGGGTCAGTGTGTGTAGTGACACGATGGTCGAAAGTCTGCCCAAATGGACGATTATCGCCTCATTTGGTTGGTCGTACCGTTTATTATTTTGGTTCCAAACTCGTTTCCGCTGTGTAGTGTGTATAAACTTCCAACCGATCCACAACAGTGAGTACGAAATTACAGTCATTGCTCACTACAACATGGCTGTAAAAAGTCGCTAAAGGGACGTCCGCTCTTCCCTTTATCGTCCTAAACAAGACTAGTGTGTATGCAGTCCATGGACCGAGCGATCGGACCATCGATCGCATGTAAAATCGTTCGGCATAATAAATTGGTCGAAATTTCTGTAGTGTGTACCCAGCTTTACTATTACTTGCCATAAGTTTGCAGTATAATTAGTTCTTATTTAACATCCGTTAAAAAGGTCATTTTATGTTAGTATATGATAAAAAGCAGGTTTCGTTCTGTTCCAACTTTGTACCTGTAAGTAATGCCTGTGAACCTTTTACTACTGTATTGTACTGCATAAAATGTTGCACTTTATAAATAATGGATTATAATAAAAAACTTAGATGTCAACATTTGCTGTCCAGGAATCTGAGTCTATGTCTAATGAATGTCACAGAGCAAATTGGTTCTTTGCACAGATAAGTCTGAAATTCTATAGCTTAGCTAGTAGTGAAAGGTGCACACCCCCTATAAAGAAAAATAATTTAGGTATTTAGGTACGTGGCTCTAACCAGTAAATAAGTTCATGTTTAATGTTAACTGAGGGTGGGGTAATTAAACAAAACAAACACCAACACAGGCTATATTATTAACTGAATTTATTATACTGGTAAGGACATAACTGTTTTTAGGGGCCTATTTACCATTATTCACATTTTTGCCATGTTAAGTATCATCTGTCATTGCAGCGAATGACAGAAGACTTAACAGAGGAATTTACTATCAAAGTCATGTCAGGACACATTGGATAGGAGTCTGTCCTGGCGATGACACAGTAATAAAGAAAAATACAGGTTCTGACCCAGAGTCTTTACTGCACGTGAGAGATCTAAGGTTGTACAAGTGCAAAGATCATTTCCATTAACTAAGGCAGAAGAGATCAGATAGACTGCCTTAAAGGGATCTGAAGATCCCTCTATTGTGATGCTCTCTCCATAGGATTGAGATTGCTAACACCATCTTCAGCTGAGCTTTATGGAGATTGATAAATTTGCCCACACTGCTGTCCTCATTGTGTATTATGGGGACTGCGGTACTTTGCCTAATGCAGGAGATAGCTCAGATATTTCCTGTGTTAGGGTTTTGTTAAATTGTGCCTAAACCATGGGGGAAAAAGGCTTCCACATGGTTTAGTGCAGTGTTGGCTAGCCTGTGACACTCCAAGTGTTGTCAAACTGCAAGTCCCAGCATACCCTTACAGCAATAAGCTGCTATATATTGGCAAAGCATGCTGGGACTTGTAGTTTCACAACAACTGGAGTGTCCCAGGTTAGCCCACACTGGTTTAGTGCTTGATAAATAGACCTGTAAGTCTTATATCCCATATATTATTAATGTGCTACTATTTTTGATACTTTGTATCAGTCTTTTTAGACTAAAGCTAGCCTAGTACTAGAATTTTCTGGAAAGAAAAAAAAAAAACACAAGCCAATGAGAGACTACATTTGGAACCGAGAGAAGTAGGATTAGTTGCTACAAATGTAGAGTGATATTACATAGCTGCTCTAATCGGCTATCCCATGACTTATACTACTAACAAATATTAGTTTCTGGATGAGGATTTAGAATAAGATCTCTGTCCAAAGGTATCACTGGAATGTCTAACCTATGCTTTTGTAAATTGATAGTAGATGTGCTTCCTGTACGAGCTACTAAGATTTAGGTGGATGTTTCAAAAATAGAGAGGTTCCAGTCTTATATTTTCTATGTCATTTTTTATATGTAGAGCTTCTTCTATGTGGTAAAAGTACTGAAAACAACTGATTTATATCCTCATGAAAAAAATACCACTTCTGAGGAGGAACATCTATTATGGTACATTTTTTTTGCAGTTTTGAAACCACCGCACATCACAGCCATTGTCAAGGCTTAAAAAACCCATCCTTCCCTGTCTGTAAAATGCCATGCTACTTAGCATTGGGTCACGGCACTTAGAGATGTGTTACCCAATGTTAAGTTGCATTGGACCCTCTTGGTACCCGTGGCCAGTGGATATCAGGGAAATAAAAACAATCTTGTGCCCCCTTGTAATAATGTAAAAATGAGTGTGCCCTTTCTCTTTACTAGTAATTAGTTGTGCCCACTTCTATGTAAAAATAAGTTATTGTGACCCCTTCTATATAAGTATAAGTAATTGAGCATGCTTCTATTTAATATGATGTGTTTTTTTTGCTCGCAATATTTTTATTTTGTAGATTATTTTGTAGATTATTTTGTAGATTATTGGCCCCCTCACATTTTTCTCTAGTGCAGTGAAGCAGACTGCTCCCAAGGAGCTCTCATCACTAAATGGTTAATATCTGATAAGCCAGCTTACTTCATAGAAGAGGTGTTTCATCTGTCCCTATGGATTAGAACAGATCAAGAAAATAAAATTGTAGGTAAATATATAGTCATCCCACTGCACTGCAGAAAAATATAAACTTGACAGTCCCGTATTGTGAGCTTGTGTAGCCTACCCATTAGCAGATGAGTTGTTGTTGCTCCTAGATGCTCCTAGATGTCTCTATATTCCCAATAACAGAACTTACAGTTAACCAGGAAAGCTTTAGTATGGCAGAAATTTGACTGACATGTGGGAACAGTGGCATCCTATGACAGAGATATGTTGAAAGTCTCTTCACTACCAGCCATTCTACAGCCAATGATTGACTATGGAGATTGCATGGCTGTATGTTTGAGTACATGGACCTGTTAGCAGAGGGTGTGATTGACATGGCCAAACACACTAATTAAAAGAGGAGTCCACATACTTTTGGTCATTTAATGTACAATGACAAGAAACAGAAGGTAAAGATAGCTCTGCAAAAATGAACTTACAAAGCGGCTTGGGGAACACTTTATATATAACGTAGAAGAATAACAATTGTTGCTGCTGATTAAAAAAAAGCACATATGGCTATAGAATTATCATCTGCCAATGATAAAGCAACAATTGGCAACTAGCATATATGTGTCGCTACAGCTGAAATGAGGAGAGACAGGTCAAGGTGAAAACATGAAATATGAACTAGTCACTGTAAAATGCATCATCATCTTTGCTACAAAAGAGGAGTCATAAATGATATGCTACTGTAAATGACTTTTAACTGTTTATGTACCCATAAATAAACTTAATGATACAAGATGAAAATTAAACAGTCCATTTAATCTGCCCCATTTATTTTCATTTTTAAGGTTACTAGTATTATTTTAATTGCTTATTTATTAACCTTTATTTATGCAGTGCCAGCACATTCTGCAGCACTATACCATGGAGAACAATCACAGTAATAAAACAAGACTGGGTATTAACAGGCAGACAAAGCTGTAAGAAGGTTTTACAGTAAGAACTTCATATATACTATAGTATGTGTGTGTATCAGTTATCATTCATTGTTCCTAAATACCAATTTATAATATGTGTCATTGAAAACATAGTCTAGATTGTCTCTGTGTTGACCAGGTGAATGAATATGTTCTCTTTTCTCTTAGTCCTTCAGACAGCCTTGTTTCAGCAAATGTCCTTTGGATAGTGACACACTTGAATGAGCCTCCTGTCTTAAGATACCGCACATTCTATTCGTGGCAGGAAAAATGCTAGACCTCCTTCCCCCCACCAGATTAAATTAACCTGAACTGACTGCTCATATGGCCTGTTTGGCTGGAGACTGTCAACTTGTGCAGACAATGCCATTCTGGAAATGAAAGTGGCACTTTCTCCAGAGTCCTAATGCTGGATGTCTGTCTGGACGTGTCAAAAAGATGAGTGTAAATGGAGCACTCAACACTTGTGCAATTACCTTTTTTTTTGCTTTATTTGTCAAGTGTGATTTAGTAGACTAGTATGGATGAGTGGTGAATGTGGCTGACCATGGCTGGAGGAAGGAAGACTGAGGATTTAACCCATTCATACTTCCCTGCCTACACAGCATCTTTTATAGCATATAGAAGAAAAGTAACAGTAATACTGTAATGCTTTCCTAATATATATATATATATATATATATATATATATATATATATATATATATATATATTTATTTGAAACGAATCCACAATGGTCAATGGTGTATACTTTTATTAGTGAATTTCATTACAGCAGATATGCAAACATGGTCTGGAATTTCATGTAAAGCAAGTGTGCCAAGGTGAAGTCACATAGCATTGCTGGCCACATATTTTTCAATTCTGCTGCTTAACAAAATCATTGAGCAATAGGATCACTGTCCATTCTGAACTAGTGGTTAGCACTTCTGCCTCACAGCACCGGGGTTATGAGTTCAATTCCCGACCATAGCCTTATCTGTGTGGAGTTTGTATGTTCTCCCAGTGTTTGCGTGGGTTTCCTCCGGGTGCTCCGGTTTCCTCCCACACTCCAAAAAAAAAAACATACTGGTAGGTTAATTGACTGCTATCAAAAATTGACCCTAGTCTCTGTCTGTCTCCCTGTTTGTCTGTGTCTGTGTGTGAGTTTGTGTCTATATTAGGGAATTTAGACTGTAAGCCTCAATGGGGCAGGGACTGATGTGAATGAGTTCTCTGTACAACGCTGCGGAATTAGTGGCGCTATATAAATAAATGATGATGATGATGATGATGATGATATGTTTGGACTAGGGTGATAGCATATGCCCATGGCTATGTGGTTAGTTGGGGCATAACAGACTATAAAAAGAATAATGGCTGGGTGGAACAATTTGCTCTTTTTTTATACACATGAGATGTATTTGGGGTTAGTTCTATTAAGAGGCACAGCGATGGGGACAGGGAAGTTGGAGGCCTAGGCTGATCCTTGTACCATAATACGTTACTGGTTGTGACTATTGAAGGTAAGCCCTTGGTGAATTTAGATATTATAGGAGGTATAATCTGTGTCAACAGAAATAATTTTTACCATTTACCTACTTCTATGAAGTACTGGCATGTCTGAGATGCAAACCTTTATCACAGGGCCTATTTATGGAATGCAGCTTACTCTTAAATGCTTTTCTTTTTACTTCATACATATGGATATTGTTGTTTATATGTTTAGAGTTTAACCCTTTACTTGTATTCTGCCTCATTATTTCTGTCCAGTCTTGCCCAAGGCAGTGGCAGGAGAGACAAAGACCTCATTTTCTATGCAGCGTAAGCCTGGTGGCACATGACAATTCACCCACATTTTGAAATCTTCATTCATACTCTCTATTTGCCTGCACGTAGCAGGCAGTGTAAAGTTTCGGGCAAAGTAGCACCAATACCCTTAATGAATGCTACATGTATTGTTCATCGAGCATATCAATGTCTGTGTGTGAACATAAGTCAGTGCTTATACTGTCTGCTATGTGCTGAAAATAGATTGTGAAAGCTTCAAAATCCTAGGGCTAAAATAATCAGACAAACAAGTGTATACTGCTTGGTAATCCTGAAATGGAAACATCATGGGCCAATCATGTTTTGTGTATATGACCAATATAGTGCATAGCTGCCAGTTCTCCATCATTTCCTGAAACAATCCTACGTATTAAAGATATGTTCCTTGAAAATTTAGCTCCTGGAAATGTTGCTATTTATCAATACTAACCATCAATACTGTGCAATTTATCTTATTATGTAGATTTAATACAAGTCTCACTGCCTATTCTTATTGTGTATGTCTTTAAGTTAATATTTATTGAACACAAGTATATAAAGGACCACTGACCTCAAACATTTACCTTTTTACAAATGATCTATGAAGGCAAAATATATTGTTCAGTGTTAATCTAAACATTCCATTGCAGCTCTGTGAAAAAGTAAAATATTACCCCCACACAAAGCTGAAGCTCTACCCACATCTTTAGGACAGTGTCCTAATGGGATATGATACAGGTCAAAAACTTGAACCCAAGTTGCTGTGATATCACTGGCCCTGCATCAACCAATCAACACTAAGCATTTCTGCAAAGCCAATGTGCCTAGCTTTCAGCATACTTGCCAACATTTTTTTTTTTTCTTCCGGGAGATGCCGGCTGGGACGTGGGCGTACAGGGGGCGGGGCTGCGAAATCGCGTCATTTTGGCCCCGCCTCCGTGACGGAATGACGCAAATCGCGTCATTTTACAGTGGGGGCGGGGCTAAACGCCGCGATTCCGGGTGAATCGCGGCGTTTAAACTAAATTTTTCCCCCTTCCTATCAGGGAGATTGCCACACTCGTCCGGGAGACTCTCGCAAAATGCGGGAGTCTCCCGGACAATGCGGGAGAGTTGGCAAGTATGGCTTTCAGTCACTGTCTGCTTGTTTAGTTAGAGAAGCACCTTGCTCCTAACATGGAGTACGAAAGAGGACATAGTGAATATTTTGGTTGAATATTAACACTCCAGTTATTTAATAGAATATAGGAAGTAACAAGAATTTTTTTTTTTTGTTGGCCACATTTTCTTAGCATTTACTGCAGGATAAGAGTATTAAACACACACACACACACACACACACACACACACACACACACACACACACACACACACACACACACCCTTCATGAACAGATATTCCTATAAAAGCAGAGCCATGCCAAATGCAAATTGATATCAGGATTGTATCAGACCAGAGGATAGTAATTACTTTAAATATATATTATGCTTATTATGTAAATTACCAGTCTATGACTAACAAGTGCATACAAAGTGCCCATTTCATTCTCTCACCATTTTTACATACTGGGCTGTTTTGTTACTAGATGGAGCTCAAGGTAGGCAGGAATAATGGGGCCCATGCAAACTAGCACCCTTTAACACCTGCCCTAACATGTCCCACCGTAGAGGTCTGGCCCCACCAACCAGACCAGCCTACCTCCATTTTAGCCTACCTCACTCCCAACACACAAGCACCAGAACGGGAATTTCCAGTTTATCATTCATAACTGTTACTCCCTGTTCCTCATGTCTGAAGAAACCTCCTCCCTCTAGGTTGTAAGCTTGCAGGGCCCTCTCTACCATTTGTCTCATGTTTCTTTCTGATCTCGTCCAATTCCTTGTCCACTGTAACCAATGTAGCGTGCCCAAGATGGCGACCCCCAACTTCCTTGTATCATGTAGTTTGGAAAGTGCTGATGTCATAATAATTGTGCTGTTATTTATTTGTTTCTATATATGTTGTATCTTGTCTATTGTAACCAATGTAGTGTGCCCATGATAGCTGCCTCACCTTCTTTTTATAATGTGTAATGTAAAGTGTTTTGACTTCTGTTTAGAGAAAATGCTATATAAATAAAATTAAGTTATGTGTTTGTCACCAGGCTCTGGGCTCTGTATTGTACGCTGACCATCAGGGAGTCAGCCATGCTTGGCACACTGGGTGCACTTCGTTCTGTACAATCCCCACCTCCAGACCTATTACGCTAAATATATTTCTGCCATGGCACACTACCACCACATCCTATTAAGCATTTCTCCCTCTGTGGTCAGTCCATATAAGCCACCTAAAGCTTCCTAGACTATTATAATACTATAACTACTATTTCCATTAATTCTGTTCAACTTGGTGCATTGGGATTCTGAATTCAAGGTATATAACAGTTCAGTATAACAGATTTCCAGGAAAAAAATGAACTTGAGAAAACTAGGATACATGTCACCTTATGTGCCCTTCTTCTGTAAATAAACAGTACAGAAGAACTCAGAGGTCACTAGCCTGTGTTGTACCTCTATGTGCAGGTTCATGTATTTAACAAGACAGCATAGGTCAGGGCTTAGGACAGAATAGGTCCAGCGGTCACTTCCTAATCTTTTATTTAGCCTCCCGTCAGAGGTGGTGGAGGCTAATACAGTAGAGCAATTTAAACATGCTTGGGATAGACATAAGGATATCCTTATAAAGAATAAAGGATCAAATAGGGGTTGAGGTTATTATAGGTTAACAAATGGGCAGACTAGATGGACAAAGCGGTTCTTATCTACCATCAAATTCTATGGGCTAGATTTACTAAGCTGCAGGTTTGAAAAAGTGGGGATGTTGCCTATAGCAACCAATCAGATTCTAGCTGTCATTTTGTAGAAGGTACTAAATAAATGAAAGCTAGAATCTGATTGGTTGCTATAGGCAACATCCCCACTATTTCAAACCCGCAGCTTAGTAAATCTAGCCCCATGTCTCCATATTTTTGTACATTATTGAAAATGGGATGAACAACATTTTATGATGGGATGAACAACATTGCTGGATTAGAAGTGAGTTATTTCACTTTATTTTGCACATATGCATACCTCTGGAGTTTCCAAATTACTGAATGGAGAAAATGTGTGAGAAGGGGTGTGTTCTGCAATTTCAAGCGCTGGCTGCAATGCGAGTCCAAACTACCTCTGTCAATTATAAAAAAATTACTGTATAATCCCACCTGAACTTTCTGTAAAATTAGGTCTATTGTGCATTTCTATGAATTATCATGTGTTGCTGTGATTCTATGCTTTGACTTGTTAAAATAGAGTTGTTGGTTTTTTGTTTTTTTTTTAAAAAGTTGAATGTAGACTTTATGCTGTTGTTTTCCCTAGGCATAAAACTACTTCACACATTTCAATACTGCATATAAATGTCTACACATATTTGATATTTTCTCCTTACCCATTGCTGGGAGCTCCCATCGTGGATTTAAAAAAATGAATCTGAAATGATAGCGGTTTGAGCCATTTCCAAATAAGATTTACTGGATTTGGCTATGAGCAGAGCTTACTGTGATTAAAATGGAGGCAGATCATTTATCACTTTGCCATAGTGAATTAGAGATTTTCCACATTTAAAAGGAACAGGCATATACCGGGATCCTTCCCTTCCTGGACTCTTAGGTCACTATTTGGCTTACATTGCATGTAGCACAGGTATAATAATAATAATAGTAATAATAATAATCTGGTTCTGGCAGAAATCCAGTTAGTTGCATGTTTGTATAACCATTTCCAGTGCCTATTTCATCATGTAAAAGCTTTCAGAAGTCCTAATTCTTGTAAAGTTTCCCAGCTCCGGGAAAAAGATCGACCTCTTTCATATAAAGATTTTTATATTGTCTTTGGTGCATGTACGGTTACAGCACATACGCATAGAGCAGATGAGGTCATTTTTTTCTATTGGTTTAATGGTGTCTGTAAGAAGGTTTTCTCCATGTGGGTAGTAACACGCATACAGGCACAACAGAAATAGTTTTTTTTATATGGTAATAGTGTGAATACATGTAACAAACGTTATTCCTGTATTAACAAAGATGTTTAAAACTAATGTAAGGGTGAAAAATAAGCTTTCATGCTAAGGTAAGGTTTATTTAATAGTGTATAGTCGATTAAGGTGTAAGTAATTAGACCTGACTTTGCTGATGCACAACTGTGTAGAGCCAGGGCACCAGCATGACACCATCTTGGGCGGCCATGATTGGTTGGATCTAATTATACAACCGGTGGACAGGTGAATTTGCGTGCATGTACAGTTGAAGGCACACTGAAATGCATACATTCAGTCATACTTACTTGTCTTGTCAGGAACAAGGAAGAATTCACACACTAAATCAACTGCCAGAAAAATGCTGTTTCAGAATTAAAATAGCATATTTATTACAGAGATTAAAAAACAGCTCCATATTGCACAATGACAAAACACCTTACTGACATTCAGACAAGGAATTAAAAAGAATCTTCATGTGGGATCAATTGTTAGGAAGTATTAATATTAATATTAATATCCCATCAGGCAAGCTGCTGTGTCAACAACATTCCACCAGGAGACACTACTGTAGTATTAAAATACCAACAGGAACGCTGCTGTAGTATTAAGATACTACTGTTAGGAACCCCTCCAGCCGGCACAACACAACCCGGAGTCTACTCTGCCAGTCAGGTGTTCACTGGAGCCCCTGATGGTGGGGACAGACTGGGCTGCAGACTGACAGAGGGTCGTGAAGTGTGTACCGGCTGGGGAGAACCCAGGCAAGAAGAGTCAGGTCCACGCAGAGGTCAAAAGGTAGGCAGCAGGTAACAAACGATGAGCAAGCTGAGGTCAGAGGTCACAGGCAAAGTAGCAGAACGGGTAAACGAGCCAAGGATCAGGGTCACAGGAAACACAAGCGAAGTCAAATACGAAGCCAAGGGTCATACACGGGAAGTCAAAATGTAGATACAGGAACAGGAACTGGAGCAAGCAGGTCAGCAGACTGGAGCACAGAAGCTATAACCGGCAATGAGGCAGCAGACCTCATTGCCTTAAATACAACCCATAACCAATCAGAACCTGCCCCTAGACAAGGTCACACTTGTAGGCTAATTGCCAGCACCTAGCAAGACCAATCAGGGCTTAGCACTGAAATCCACACCTGCAGGCTAATGCCTGCTAATTCAGCCACAGGCTAAATCTGCCTGATTGTCCCTAGAGCGCATGCGCGCCTGGCTGCCAGGACACGGCGCTGAGGAAGCGTCTGACCGTTGCCTTGGCAACGGTCGGGAGTTGGAAGGAAATGACGTCCCGGTCGTCATGGTGACGGCCGGGACGTTGGGACCTACAGGAAGCGAGCCACGGCGGCTGTGAGTACCGCCGCGGCTCGTGACAACTACAAGATAATACTACTGCGGTATTACAATTCTGCCAGGAAATGCTGCTTTAGATCTAAAATGCCAAAGCACAATTTAAACAATTTTACATAATAATAATAATAATAATAATAATAATAATAATAATAATAATTTTATTTATATAGTGCTTTTCTCAATCTAGGACTGAAAGAGCTACTTACATACCAGGTAAGACATGCATACAGAAGCCCCTCAAACAAAGAAGAATCTTTACATTCTGTTCTGTGAGACAGCCTCCTAATTCTGCATCAGGCTGTGGAATTTTGCAGGTTTCTCCAGCTGAGTTTAGTGCAGAAATGCCCCAATCATTTTTATCCCAACTCTCCCTTGTTTTTTTTCCGTTCTGCCACTTCAGTGTCATGTTTCTTTGGGGAGAAACGCATAAAACCCAATAAAAGGCTGCTGTGAGAAGGTAGTACAGAAAGAGAGACAGTGGAAACTCTGAGGGACCGAAGAGCGATAAGAAGGGAGAAAAAAGGTTATATAACTCATTTTGAGTGGGGTGATCCTTGTGAATAGACTGTTCAGTCCATAGGGGAGTTTTTTTGTTCCCCATATGGATTACTTTGTAACAAGAAAAAAACTGGTAAAAAAAGGGGTATATTTACTAAACTGCGGGTTTGAAAAAGAGGAGATGTTGCCTATAGCAACCAATCAGATTCTAGCTGTCATTTTGTAGAATGCACTAAATAAATAAAAGCTAGAATCTGATTGGTTGCCATAGGCAACATCTCCACTTTTTGTAAATCTAGCCCATAAGGTTTATTTATTAGGGATACAATATTTGATTTAAACTATTTTTCTCGCTCTTTGTCAGAAAAAGAGATAAATGGAGAGCGAAAAAAGGGAGGGCATTAGAAAGGAAGAGAAAGAGAGCAAGAAATATTGTCACTTGCCTCCTCTACCTCAGTGTGATGGAGCAAATCATGGAGCCACCTGGAGCCATGCGGGTTCTCTGGCATATTTGTGCTGGATGCATTTTGATGTTCTATTGAGTTATGAGGGCACAGCCTTCACATATGTGCTTTGTGTAAGAGTGCTACAGGTCCTTGTAGGGAAGTTAGCACCTCACCTGTTGTATGTTGGAGGAGGAAAAGCTCTGCACCCACCCAGTGTTTTACTAGGTGTAAGTGGTGGTCTCTGGTGATGCAGACCCTTAATTTAGAGACATCACTATTCCTCCCCCGCAGTCATCACCAGCACTGTTTTTTTATCTTATTAAAACAAATACTTGATCTGTGTGAGCTTTGTTAGCATTCTCCACCATCAAAACATTTATCTGTTTCCACCAAAGTGAAAGCGAATCTGGGAGGTAACCCGCTGAATAGAGGGGCAGCTGGATTCCCTCATACCAGCTCTGCTTTCCTCCCACATTTTAAAAAATATACTAGTAGGTTAATTGGCTGCTATCAAATCGACCCTAGTCTCTCTTTCTGTCTGTGTGTGTGTATGTTAGGAAATTTAGACTGTAAGCTCCAATGGTGCAGGGACTGATGTGAATGAGTTCTTTGTACAACGATGTGGAATTAGTGGCGCTATATAAATACCTGATGATAATGATGATGACAATTTTAGTTGAATCCTTATTGTGAATAATTATATAGGAATGTGAAGAGTAAAACTTAGCATTCATTTAAGAATTTAATACTAATGTTCATTAGGCTGCACAGTTTAGAACCTGGCATTATTTTTTTGTAAATGTAAAATCAAGTCAGAAAGAAATTTGCTATTGCCGAGGAATTATTATCAGTAGATCCTATCCAGCAACCAGCATGTGACTATGGCATACATATTGCTGGTATACTGTTGCTCAAGAAGCCGCACAACCCAGCGTATTAAAGACACTATTCCATCTGGTGGAGAGTGAGGACCTGCATAGAGCAAGAGCAGTTTCTTCCTAACCTAAAGTGTACATAATATGTTCCGGCCCGGGCTATGTGCCTGTATAAGATTTATTAAAGTGAGAACTGCCAGCAACAAAAGTGCTTTGCACAGCTGAAGCACTACATGCTGAAGGAATGGGAGAGGATATGTCTGTCAGCTTTGGGTGTAACAACTGGGTAGAAAAACTGCAAGCTCGCAGTTTCCCATCATTACCATCCCAGCTTCATAACTAATTAACAAAAAGCTTTGTATTTTTTGAATTGACATTGTGTATTTTATCTTCTTCAAGATTCACAAATAAGTCCTATTACCACATGATGTAATAAATTAAAATGTACAAAAATCCCAGAGGGCTACATACCTTTTATAGCTACTATATTCTATATAAATAATAAACTGAAAATATACCCCTATTAAGAATAGGTATATGAAACAGGGTTACTAATGAATTTTCAGATCACTGTGACTAATTTATTCACGAAGCACAAATATATTTTACATTTGTAAAACTTATATTATTCAATTGATACGTAATACTTACTGAATCCATCATGTCCGAGGCAGCTACACAAGGTTATTGACTATTTAGCAGGAGACGTTACACAAATAACTATGCTATTGATTTGGATTTAGCAAGACTTGCCTACCTTTGTGAAAAAACATACTTGCTTTTGTTTCAATTTTTTACAGATTGCATATTTATTTAGGCTCTTGATGCAAGAACATTCCTTGAAATTATCAATCAAGATGCTAGCTATAATCACTGTTTCATCACCCTTACTTGACTTGATTGAGTCAGAATATCACCATACCTAAATACAATGACCAAATGTAAGGCTAGCGGATTCATCATTGTCATCGTCACCAATGGCCCTGTCAAACAATATGACAGCAGTAATAACATCATCATTAACATCATCACACTAAGCACAACTCTATGGGGTGTGGGGTGCAGAAGCACTGTATACTTGGTGAACAGAGATCATATCAGCAGAAATTGCAACCTAACTGATCCATTATCATTACTAATTTCAACTTCTGTTAATCTTTTTCCAAATGTAAATATATTCTATTTGTCACACCTTGCTGTGCATCTCCTTCAACTCCATCATTATATTTATCAGTACCTTGCATTAGCTCTTGAAAATTTGATAATTATGCACTTTCAGCTGCCACACTGTCAACATTTTTTAATCATTGAAGTGTGGTTTGTCTACACTAGTGACACCAGTAAATATATGCCTTGCTCTCTGACCTAATACTGCAGTTGTTGGTGTCTCTGAAATTGTGTCAACATCAACAGTAACCCTACATAAAGGTATTATATCCTTCTGAAGTTCAGGTGCTGCTGCTAAGGGATGGAGGGAGTTACTCTCCAATCTTTTAACCCCAACAATGCATAAATCAGCTCAATCCATGGAATTTGTGTGGATCATTTCTATGTGACTATTTTCCTCCTCATTAACCTAATCAAAATTAGATGGTTTTTCAACACTCTTTTGTTTTGTCAGGTTTAATTAATATTATAAATTATTTATATAACAAACAAAAGAATATAGCTTAAGAAAGTGTGGAAACAATAAATGATAACTGTAAATGAAACTGTCTAATATCCCACGATTAATAATTACAAAAGAGAGATAATTATGAAATGTTAGACAAGTACAATTCTCACCATAATTAATAGGTGCTAATCACTATTCATTGACCAAACATAAATAATTAGTATAACAATTTCTCAGGTTCACCAAATCCAGATTAAACTGTGTGCATATAATAATAATTTAAATCAAGATAAAAATAAATTTAATTAATTTAAGCTATTTTACAACTGTCCTGAATTGGCAGTACTACTAAATTGTTATAGACTGATGACGACCAGGGGCCTGATTCATTAAGGAACCTAAATTAAGAAGTTTGTTATTTAAGTCTCCTGTTTTGCACATAAGTTAATTACTGACTTTTTTTTCATGTAGCACACAAATATCAAATTTAAATTTCAGTATACAAATAAGCTATCAAATATTTGTGTGCTACATGAAAAAAACAGTCAGTATTTAACTTATGTGCAAAACAGAAAACTAGTTTTCACCCCTTGCATTGTAACATGGTTTTTGTCCAGGAGACTTAAATAAGAAACTTCTTAATTTAAGTTCCTTAATGAATCAGGCCTCAGATCACCAAATGCAGCAAACCACAGACACCCCTTAATAAGTTTGTGAAAGAGAAATAGTAAATGTTACACGACAGAGCAATTCTCAAACATTGCAAAATAGGTGTGCTAGTCACTACTAGTCACTAGGCCAAAACATTATAATTACTTCTGGGGATATATTATTAATTGTGTTGCACCAAATCAAGATCAGAATATCATATATGAATTTCCGGCTGCTACACACTTGGGGCTGTATATGCACCTTGGCTGTCCTGAACTGGTAGTATTAAATTGCAGTTCACTGTGCACATGCAGTCTGAGACAGTAATGATTCCATTTTTTATTGGTCTGTCATACTGAGGTGTAATTTGTAAGTGCAACAGACCACATAACCCCTTTATAAGTTTGTGAAAGAGAACTATTAAATGCACCAGGGCAGACTAATTTTCACACATCAATCAATAACTGTGTTAACAACTTAGCCAGTGTTCAAAAAATATAGAAACCAGTGTCTTAGGAACATTAATTTTATTACACCAAATCAAGATAAAATGTCAGCTGTTGTATGTATTACTCTTTACTGTGCTAGTCCTCCTATTCTACTCTAGTCTTACCCCCAAACAACACCACGGAGCAGAATGAATTGACTGTCGTTGTTCCAAATTGATTATTATAGACTATACATTTTGTAAATATATGTATGTCACATGTCCGGCCTCACTCTCTTCAAGAGATCCCTGTGAAGACCTGCTGAGAAAGGATTTGTATTTTAATTCCTAGTCTTTTTCTGTGGTTTGGTTTCTTTTTGCTTACTCGTTTTGACAGTAACTCTTTGTTGTATATTGTGTAGGGATGAGCGCGCTCGGATTTCTGAAATCCGAGCCCACCCGAACGTTGCGGATCCGAGTCGGATCCGAGACAGATCCGGGTATTGGCGCCAAATTCAAAAGTGAAACTGAGGCTCTGACTCATAATCCCGTTGTCGGATCTCGCGATACTCGGATCCTATAAATTCCCCGCTAGTCGCCGCCATCTTCACTCGGGCATTGATCAGGGTAGAGGGAGGGTGTGTTAGGTGGTCCTCTGTGCTGTTTAGTTCTGTGCTGTTTAGTTCTGTGCTGTTTAGTTCTGTGCTGTTTAGTTCTGTGCTGTTTAGTTCTGTGCTGTTTAGTGCTGTGCTGTGCTGTGCTGTTTAGTGCTGTGCTGTGCTGTGCTGTGCTGTGCTGTGCTGTGCTGTGCTGTGTTCTGCAGTATCAGTCCAGTGGTGCTGTGTGCTGTGCTCTGTCCTTCTGAGGTCAGTGGTGCTGCTGGGTCCTGTGCTGTGTCCTGTTCAGTCCAGTGGTGCTGTGTCCTGTGCTCTGTGCTTCTAAGGGCATAGTTATTTCCCCACTATTCCCAAGTTTTTAAAAAATAAAAAAAAAGTAAAAAATAATAAAAAATTTAAAAAAAAAAAAATATATAATAATTATAACCAAATTTGCTAAACCAATCCAGCATTATAAGTCCATTGGTACTGCAATATTACCAAGTTCACACATTCTGCAGTATCAGTCCAGTGGTGCTGTGTCCTGTGCTCTGTCCTGCTGAGTTCCGTAGTGCTGCTGGGTCCTGTGCCGTGTCCTGTTCAGTCCAGTGGTGCTGTGTCCTGTGCTCTGTGCTTCTAAGGGCATAGTTATTTCCCCACTATTCCCAAGTTTTTAAAAAATAAAAAAAAAGTAAAAAATAATAAAAAATTTAAAAAAAAAAAAATATATAATAATTATAACCAAATTTGCAAAACCAATCCAGCATTATAAGTCCATTGGTACTGCAATATTACCAAGTTCACACATTCTGCAGTATCAGTCCAGTGGTGCTGTGTCCTGTGCTCTGTCCTGCTGAGTTCCGTAGTGCTGCTGGGTCCTGTGCCGTGTCCTGTTCAGTCCAGTGGTGCTGTGTCCTGTGCTCTGTGCTTCTAAGGGCATAGTTATTTCCCCACTATTCCCAAGTTTTTTAAAAATAAAAAAAAAGTAAAAAAAAATAAAAAAAAAATATATAATAATTATAACCAAATTTGCAAAACCAATCCAGCAGTATAAGTCCATTGGTACTGCAATATTACCAAGTTCACACATTCTGCAGTATCTTGTGCTACATATAATGGAGACCAAAAATTTGGAGGATAAAGTAGGGAAAGATCAAGACCCACTTCCTCCTAATGCTGAAGCTGCTGCCACTAGTCATGACATAGACGATGAAATGCCATCAACGTCGTCTTCCAAGCCCGATGCCCAATCTCGTAGTACCGGGCATGTAAAATCCAAAAAGCCCAAGTTAAGAAAAAGTAGCAAAAAGAGAAACTTAAAATCATCTGAGGAGAAATGTAAAGTTGCCAATATGCCATTTACGACACGGAGTGGCAAGGAACGGCTTAGGCCCTGGCCCGTGTTCATGACTAGTGGTTCAGCTTCACCCACGGATCTTAGCTCTCCTCCTCCTCCCCCCCCCTACAAAAAATTGAAGAGAGTTATGCTGTCAGCAACAAAACAGCAAACAACTCTGCCTTCTAAAGAGAAATTATCACAAATCCCCAAGGCGAGTCCAAGGGTGTTGGTGGTTGTCAAGCCTGACCTTCCCATCACTGTACGGGAAGAGGTGGCTCGGGAGGAGGCTATTGATGATGTAGCTGGCGCTGTGGAGGAACTTGATGATGAGGATGGTGATGTGGTTATTGTAAATGAGGCACCAGGGGGGGAAACAGCTGATGTCCATGGGATGAAAAAGCCCATCGTCATGCCTGGTCAGAAGACCAAAAAATGCACCTCTTCGGTCTGGAGTTATTTTTATCCAAATCCAGACAACCAATGTATGGCAATATGTAGCTTATGTAAAGCTCAAATAAGCAGGGGTAAGGATCTTGCCCACCTAGGAACATCCTCCCTTATACGTCACCTGAATAACCTTCATAGTTCAGTGGTTAGTTCAGGAACTGGGGCTAGGACCCTCATCGGTACAGGGACACCTAAATCCCGTGGTCCAGTTGGATACACACCAGCAACACCCTCCTCGTCAACTTCCTCCACAATCTCCATCAGATTCAGTCCTGCAGCCCAAGTCACCAGCCAGACTGAGTCCTCCTCAATACGGGATTCATCCGAGGAATCCTGCAGCGGTACGCCTACTACTGCCACTGCTGCTGTTGCTGCTGTTAGTCGGTCATCTTCCCAGAGGGGAAGTCGTAAGACCGCTAAGTCTTTCACCAAACAATTGACCGTCCAACAGTCGTTTGCCATGACCACCAAATACGATAGTAGTCACCCTATTGCAAAGCGTATAACTGCGGCTGTAACTGCAATGTTGGTGTTAGACGTGCGCCCGGTGTCCGCCATCAGTGGAGTGGGATTTAGAGGGTTGATGGAGGTATTGTGTCCCCGGTACCAAATCCCCTCGAGATTCCACTTCACTAGGCAGGCGATACCAAAAATGTACAGAGAAGTACGATCAAGTGTCCTCAGTGCTCTTAAAAATGCGGTTGTACCCACTGTCCACTTAACCACGGACATGTGGACAAGTGGTTCTGGGCAAACGAAGGACTATATGACTGTGACAGCCCACTGGGTAGATGCATCCCCTTCCGCAGCAACAGCAACAGCTGCATCAGTAGCAGCATCTACAAAATGGCTGCTCATGCAAAGGCAGGCAACATTGTGCATTACAGGCTTTAATAAGAGGCACAACGCTGACAACATATTAGAGAAAATGAGGGAAATTATCTCCCAGTGGCTTACCCCACTTAGACTCTCATGGGGATTTGTGGTGTCAGACAATGCCAGTAACATTGTGCGGGCATTAAATATGGGCAATTTCCAGCACGTCCCATGTTTTGCCCACACCATTAATTTGGTGGTGCAGCATTACCTCAAGAGTGACAGGGGTGTGCAGGAGATGCTTGCGGTGGCCCGCAAAATTGCTGGACACTTTCGGCATTCAGCCAGTGCCTACCGCAGACTAGAGGCACATCAAAAAAGCTTGAACCTGCCCTGCCATCACCTCAAACAAGAGGTTGTGACGCGCTGGAACTCCACCCTCTATATGCTGCAGAGGATGGAGGAGCAGCAAAAGGCCATTCAGGCCTACACAGCCACCTACGACATAGGCAAAGGAGTGGGGATGCGCCTGAGTCAAGCGCAGTGGAGACTGATTTCCGTGTTGTGCAAGGTTCTGCAGCCATTTGAACTTGCCACACGAGAAGTCAGTTCCGACACTGCCAGCTTGAGTCAGGTCATTCCCCTGTACAGGCTGTTGCAGAAGCAGCTGGAGAAAGTGAGGGAGGAGCTGGTAAGCCATTGCGATTACAGCAAGCATGTAGCTCTTGTGGATGTAGCCCTTCGTACGCTTTGCCAGGATCCGAGGGTGGTCACTCTTTTAAAGTCAGAGGAATACATTCTGGCCACCGTGCTCGATCCTCGGTTTAAAGCGTATGTTGTGTCTCTGTTTCCGGCGGACACAAATCTACAGCGGTGCAAAGACCTGCTGGTCAGGAGATTGTCCTCTGAAGAGGACCGTGACATGCCAACAGCTCCACCCTCATTTTCTTCCACATCTATGGCTGCGAGGAAAAAGCTCAGTTTTCCCAAAAGAGGCACTGGCGGGGATGCTGATAACATCTGGTCCGGACTGAAGGACCTGCCAACCATTGCAGACATGTCTACTCTCGCTGCATTGGATGCTGTCACAATTGAAAAAATTGTGGAGGATTACTTTGCTGACACCATCCAAGTAGACATGTCAGACAGTCCATATTGTTACTGGCAGGAAAAAAAGGCAGTTTGGAAGCCCCTGTACAAACTGGCTCTATTTTACCTGAGTTGTCCCCCCTCCAGTGTGTACTCGGAAAGAGTTATTAGTGCAGCGGGGAACCTGGTCAGTGAGCGGCGAAGGAGGTTGCTTCCTCACAACGTTGAAAAAATGATGTTTATAAAAATGAATAATCAATTCCTCAATGAAGTACAGCACTGCCCTCCAGATACTACAGAGGGACCTGTGGTTGTGGAGTCCAGCGGGGACGAATTGATAATGTGTGATGAGGAGGAAGTACACACTGTAGGGGGAGAGGAATCAGAGGTTGAGGATGAGGACGACATCTTGCCTCAGTAGAGCCTGTTTAGTCTGTACAGGGAGAGATGAATAGCTTTTTTGGTGTGGGGGCCCAAACAAACCAATCATTTCAGTCAAAGTTGTTTGGTAGGCCCTGTCGCTGAAATGATTGGTTTGTTAAAGTGTGCATGTCCTATTTCAACAACAGACCTCTCAACTGCAGCTCATCCCTCCTCTGCGGGGATAATGTCTCCTGTGCTCTGACACGTCACTCTGTGTACTCTCAGCCTCAGGATCTGACACTACAGCTACCATGCCTCTTGTAGCAGCCCTCACTCCAGGGCCTCTTCCATGTGCAGTGTCCCCCTCTCTCTTGGGTTCACTATAGTGGCATGGAGTTCTCCCCCTCATCCAGGGCACACATTCCTTGCCCTGGCTCAGTCACCACGCTCAGACTTCCAGGCAATGCTGGGGGAGCCTGGGAGCTTCCACCCCAGGTCCCCAGCTACAACTCTCCTCTCCTGTGTCTTCTCTCTCTTTCTGACACTTTAAAGATCGTGCCTTTAAATGAAAAAGTCAGTCTTCATTGCACGACTATGTGCAAGTGCAACAGGGACATTTTTTTGGGTTTACAAAGTCAAACAATAACACTACGACCCTGTCTGTCTGGGTTCTGTCAATGACGAATTGTCTGGAGCATGTTTGGAGGAGGTATTGTGGCCCCGGTATCAAATTGGGTACCGGGGCCACCCCACTATGCAGTCCAGATACTTGTTTGGTGGAATTCCGACACATGGAGGGTTTTTTAATTATATTGTGGCCTCGGTACCAAATTGTGTACCGGGGCCACCACACTACGCAGTCAAGATACTTGTTTGGTGGAATTCAGACCAGTTGAGGGTTTTATTATTATATTGTGTGGACCACTCTATCTATACCACACTACAACTCTATACCACTCTATTTCCTACTTTAATTCTATTTAATTCTATTTCCTACTTTAATTCTATTACTAATTAATTAACATAAAGAGGAACAAAAAAAACCAATTTTACCAAAAGTATAATATGACTTAGACTTACAAACACTACACTTGAAAGATCGTGCCTTTAAATGAAAAAGTAAGTCTTCATTGCACGACTATGTGCAACAGGGACAGTTTTTTTCTTTACAAAGTCAACTAATAACACTTGGACCCTGTCTGTCTTTAACATACTTGATGGGATCTCAATGACGAATTGTCTGTAGCATGTTTGGAGGAGGTATTGTGGCCCCGGTATCAAGTTGGGTACCGGGGCCACCCCACTACGCAGTCCAGATACTTGTTTGGTGGAATTCTGACACGTGGAGGGTGTATTTATTTTATTGTGGCCCCGGTATCAAATTGGGTACCGGGGCCACCCCACTACGCAGTCCAGATACTTGTTTGGTGGAATTCTGACACGTGGAGGGTGTATTTATTTTATTGTGGCCCCGGTATCAAATTGGGTACCGGGGCCACCCCACTACGCAGTCCAGATACTTGTTTGGTAGAATTCTGACACGTGGAGGGTTTTTTAATTATATTGTGGCCTCGGTACCAAATTGTGTACCGGGGCCACCACACTACGCAGTCAAGATAGATAGATGCGTATCATAGATAAAGTACATTCAGTGGTGTGGGGCAAATTGAAAAATATTCAAAATGCACTGACATTATCAAAAACAAGAGGTTGTCACACGCTAAAACTCCAACATGTATATGATGGAGAGGATGGAGGAGCAGCCGTATGTGTAGTGTAATGCAGACCTGTTGAAGGTTTTTTATATATTTTATTGTGGTGCCCAGTGCCCACTCCTCTAGGCAGTCCAGGTACATTTATTGGTGCGATTCATAAAAGTTCAGGGTTTTTAATATATTGTGGTGACCCACTCCTCTACGCAGTCCAGGTACATTTATTGGTGCGAATCAAACAAGTTGATGGTTTTCTTATTATATATATTGTGGTGACCCACTCCTCTACGCAGTCCAGGTACATTTATTGGTGCGAATCAAACAAGTTGATGGTTTTCTTATTATATATATTGTGGTGACCCACTCCTCTACGCAGTCCAGGTACATTTATTGGTGCGATTCATAAAAGTTCAGGGTTTTTAATATATTGTGGTGACCCACTCCTCTACGCAGTCCAGGTACATTTATTGGTGCGAATCAAACAAGTTGGTGGTTTTCTTATTATATATATTGTGGTGACCCACTCCTCTACGCAGTCCAGGTACATTTATTGGTGCGATTCATAAAAGTTCAGGGTTTTTAATATATTGTGGTGACCCACTCCTCTACGCAGTCCAGGTACAATTATTGGTGCGAATCATAAAAGTTCAGGGTTTTTAAGATATTGTGGTGACCCACTCCTCTACGCAGTCCAGGTACAATTATTGGTGCGAATCATAAAAGTTCAGGGTTTTTAAGATATTGTGGTGACCCACTCCTCTACGCAGTCCAGGTACAATTATTGGTGCGAATCATAAAAGTTCAGGGTTTTTAAGATATTGTGGTGACCCACTCCTCTACGCAGTCCAGGTACAATTATTGGTGCGAATCATAAAAGTTCAGGGTTTTTAATATATTGTGGTGACCCACTCCTCTACGCAGTCCAGGTACAATTATTGGTGCGAATCATAAAAGTTCAGGGTTTTTAATATATTGTGGTGACCCACTCCTCTACGCAGTCCAGGTACAATTATTGGTGCGAATCATAAAAGTTCAGGGTTTTTAAGATATTGTGGTGACCCACTCCTCTACGCAGTCCAGGTACAATTATTGGTGCGAATCATAAAAGTTCAGGGTTTTTAATATATATTGTGGTGACCCACTCCTCTACGCAGTCCAGAAAGATACCTTTTTGCAACGTTTTGGACTAATAACTATATTGTGAGGTGTTCAGAATACACTGTAAATTAGTGGAAATGCTTGTTATTGAATGTTATTGAGGTTAATAATAGCCTAGGAGTGAAAATAAGCCCAAAAACTTGATTTTTAAACTTTTAATGTTTTTTTCAAAAAAAATCCGAATCCAATACCTTAAATCCGAACCGAGACCTTTCGTCAAGTGTTTTGCGAGACAAATCCGAACCTCAAAAATAACGAAAATCCGGATCCAAAACACAAAACACGAGACCTCAAAAGTCGCCGGTGCACATCCCTAATATTGTGGTGTACTGTCACTCTTAATCGTATTGTTTCTATTCCCCTATTTTTTCTTCCTTCCTATTTTTGCTTTTTGTCTTTTTTTTCCTCTTGTTCTATATCTCTTTTTTCCTTATCTTCTTGCTCGGCTATTTCAAGATAGCTTATCCATTAGTGATTATGCCCCGTCCTATGCGCGCTTTCAACCGTCCCATTAGGCTGAGTAATTCCTCTCCCCTTCCACTGCCAGCGGCCATCTTGCCCTAAATCCCGGGGTAGTTTCTGGCGGGTAGAGAGCTGGTGCCTTCTGCCGTCCCCCTCATCATGCCCCTGCTGTTGGCGTTAACTTACCTGCTCCTGCTCGAATGAGCAGGACTAGAGAGGTGCTGTCTCACTGCCTGGCGGTTCAGAGTGAACCGCCGCAGGCAGTGCGCATGTGCAGATCGCGCAAACCAGAGAGGCTGCCCAGCAGCCCAGCTCTAGTGCGCTTAGGGGAAAAAATGCAAGGGGCTCACAGATTATGAGGAGAAGCGAGTCTCCTCCAAGCCACCGAGCAGGGTAGGAGCAGTTATACAAGTGTGACTCCACCAGATACAAGGTATGGAAATCGATTGCACCAGGGTTTAGCAGGGGGAGCAAATCTGCAGCAGAAATGTAGCCACTGGTCAGTATTGCCATTAACCCCACCTATGCCAGTCAGAAGCTTACAACACGAGAATTTATGCCCGGCTCCTCACCAACTTTATTTCCCCCCCAGTCCTTTTTTACCAAATAACCCAAGAGGTTCGGACTGGGGAGGGCAAGTGCACAAACAGTCCTTTTATGACCGGAGATCCTTGTACCGAACATAACCCCCATATAATAGACAGAGTTTCTCAAGGATGGAGGAATACAATGTTCACAGACCAGACTATCAGAGGGTAACTCTTCCCATCATCCAACCTCCATCTAGACCCGTACCATTAATGAGCATTCCCATAAGCAGTCACTCGTCCCAATACGTAAGCAGTCAATACGTCCCAGCTGTTGAGAACTGGGACAGAGGGAAAAACATACAAGGTCACAATATGTCCCCACTATTATTTTCTCAATCACTCACTAGGCGCGAAGTGGACAGGCCCATGAGCAGCTCATCATTACCCCACTTTGCCCAGTCACTGCCTGATAGGGCTATCAGGTATGATCCCATTTCCAGCAGCTCCACAGGTAGGGTATTTGATTATTGCCATTCCAGCAACAGCAGTACTTCTAAGTTGGCATTTTCCCCAGAGATATTTTGGAGGGATCTGGTCGTGATTTGTCCACCCTCAGGCCCTGGGCTAGTCAATCATCGGTTGTTAGATTGTCCCCTTGAGAACCCACTGGTTCTCAACTGGGGTTCACAGTCAATTATCGTGACAGCTAGAACAGGTCATTTCCTCTAAGTTCTGGTCCGTAAGTGCCCAACACCTCTCAGTCTCAGGTCCCACCAGTAATCTCCCTCGAGAGCGGGAGCTGTATTAGGTCTGATACTAACGTGTTATCTATTGCAGAGTCTCAGAGCCTGTTGATTGTCCAAGAAGGCAGAAACACCGTAAGAACTCTGGAAGTTTCCACACCAGTGAAGAGCAGCACAGAGGTGCGGACTTCAACCCCAACGGGAACGTGAATCAGGAATGAGGCAAACGGAGCCTCTGTCTCTGGTGAGAACCCCCAAGCTATTACATATAAAGTAGGGAACATGAGTCCCCCTTTAGCTAGCACTAGTGATGACTCCTCTGACATGGATCAGGGCCCACGCCAGTTTTTGAAAATGTTGCAGTCCCAATTATTAGGTAAATCACCAACTATAACGAATTTGGTACTGAGACCTGAAGTAGGTGAACGCGCAGGCGACACGGGTCAGTGCAAGAGTCGGTCCCTCGCGTTCGGGGTTAGGCCTAGTGTGAGAGATAGGATTAGAAAAGGCATTTTCGTAGACATGTTCACTATAACGTTAATGACTAAGTAGGGCCTTGCGGCTGCAAGAGAAAAAAATGTCATAGGAGTCGAGGCATACAAATCTTTTGCTAATTGGCTTAGCAGATACTGTGTGTTTGTGGCCATATACATTGAATCTAGGCCTGACGAGTCAGTGGATGTCACACCCTACGGGCAATTTAGTGAACGATTCAATTGAACTTCTTTTATGTACGGTTACTTATCAGTCCTTCAAATCTGTTCTTGGGTTAGTTCAAGAGTTTGGAATTGGCAAAGCTAGACATCAAGTCTGCCTTCCGGCTACTACCATTACACCCGGAGTCATTTAGATTGATGGGTTTCAAATACAAAGAGGGTTTCTATGTGGACCGTTGTCTGCCCATGGGCTGCGCAATCTTTTGTTCCTACTTCGAAAGCTTTAGCTCATTCCTGCACTAGGGTATACAAGCAGGTACGGGACATCACAGGATTGCTCATTACTTAGACAACTTCCTAGAGGGGGTGTAGGCACCTGACACCAGATTTATCATTGGCCAGACAGTTAGGGAATTGTTCCTGTGTTAAGTGGAGTTAGGCCATTAGCCATCCACGCTTGGTTCAGACTCCAGGTGGTTTAGCTATTCCGAAGTGCACTTTCTCCGTCACATTATAATATTAATAAACTGTGACCTTCTTTTGCCACTAATCAAGTCTCTGTATTTATTATTAAATAAGTTAAGTTAAGCTATGCTAAGGGTTGCGACAAGAGAAGGTGTGTTATAAAGGTAGAAAGCATCCAGGTTATGCAGTTTATGTCAAGAGAGTCCCATATAGACAAAAGCACTTAAACGCATGAATGTGTGTGTGTAATTTTAAACTTACCCTCAAGGAGTTAATGCTTCCTCATCCCAGGCCAGCCAATTAGAGGGAATGGGGGAGTGCCTGAAGGGTCTATATAGGTCCCTGTATGTCACATGTCCGGCCTCACTCTTTTTAAGAGATCCCTCCCACCCACTCCTGTGATGACCAGCCTGCCCTGTGCCCAAAGTGTTTGAACCAAAAAAAATTTGCAGCGCCACAGAGCAGGCACAGTTGGTAGGAAGGCACTGCGATCAGCGGCTGGGTCATACGGTATTATAGCTGATAGGACACAGGGCATTGCCCCCTTCGAGGAGCGCGACTCTTGACCCTTTAAAAGGCGGATCTCTTGGCTTGCTATAAGGCTTGTGACTGTGAGTCTAGAGGGAGTGTAGGCAAAGAATTGTTCCTGTGTTAAGTGGAGTTAGGAGTTAGTTATGTTAAGTTAAGCAGTGCTAAGGGTTGCGACAAGAGAAGGTGTGATATAAACATAGAAAGCATCCAGGTTATGTAGTTTATGGGATTTCATACCTTCTGATGACTTGTTATTTTTTTAGTTCCCATGTTCTGGCAAGAAACTTCAAATACAAATTTCTTGCTTTATCTTGTTTGCTATCGTCTATGTATTTCAGTCTTTATATGATCATGCAAGGTTGTTTATTTTTGTTGTCCTTGGCTACTTTGCAAGCTAGTTTCTGGATATAGTTGAGTGTTTGTCATATCCCAAGGCAACAAAAATAAATAATTCTCATGACATACATGGGTTTTTTACATGGGTGAAAAAGTTGCAGGAGGACGTGTACAAGCCAATAAATAAAAGTCATCTAAATGAGTAAAACGTATTGAAACTAACAAACTTTTTAAACAATAGCATTTATCGAACCCTCAGCTTAGGGACATTTCCTCACAGGTGATTCCTCTTCTTTCTTGATATGGGATATGGAAAATGCCTAGAGATTCTGCCCCTGAATGTAACCAGAACTTATATTTATTCTGGGAACTCAACACATCATCAGTGGAGCTGAGTAAATGTGTGCATACCCTGAGCAGAATACATTTAGAACTAGATTTATTAAAGGAAAGTTTGTTAAAACTAGAGATGTTCACTTACCCCCGTGTTTTGATTTTGTTTTTGGATCTGTATTAACTTCGTGTTTTGGTTTTGGTTTTGGTAAAACCGACCTCGTGTGTTTTGGTTTTGTATTTTTTGTAAAATGGTAAAGGTATGGTAAAATCACATAGTTTGGCAAATTTTTTGTTCCTACATTATTATTAACCTCAATAACACTAATTTCCAGTCAATTTTGAACACCTCACAGGTCCAAATTTTTTCATTCACTCTTGGTCAAAGTCTGCAGAGAGGTGGCTGGTTCACGGCAGTTCACAGCACATCTAGGAAACATTGCCAAACAGCAGAGGCAGAAAAGAAAAGTGGTGCAAGATGGAATTGTCCTTGGGCCCTATCACACACCCTTATGTTAGATATTAAAAAGGACATACAGATACAGATACAGTTTAACAAATCAAGCACTCATGTGACAAGGATTGCCACATTTGTAGCAGAAGTGCTTGGTTTGTTTGGGCCCCCACAAAACAAGCTATCAAGCTTAGCTGCCTTAAGCCCAACAGTGCTCTCAACTCTACAGTGGCAAGATGTTGTTGTCATCATCCTCACCCTCATCAGTGTGTACATCGTCCTCACACAATATTAATTCATCCCCGCTGGAATCCACCATTACAGAAATCTCTGTACTTTGATGTAATTGGCAATAAAGGCCTTCCTCGTGGAATTTGTAGTTCATTTTGATGAACATCATCTTTTACACATTTTTAGCAAGTAGCCTCCTTCACCGATCGCTGACAAGGTTCCCTGCCGTGCTGAAAACTCATTCTGAGTACACACTGGAAGGTGGGCAGCTTAGGTTTTGCAAAGTTAAATGGGTCTTGAAATTGTAATTTTTTCCTCCCAGTATGAAAAGGGACTGTCTGACCTGTCTATTTATATGCTGTCATTAAAATAATCCTCCACCATCCTTTGGATGTTGATAGTAGGATTAGTTGGATTTACCACATAGGTGTCACGTGTCAATTCTATTAGACCAGACCAGATGTCAAAATATTGTGCTGAGTCATCTGCATCATCCCTGGGTCTCTTGGAAAAGCTATGTTTTTTCTAGTAGCAGTTGCCTGAGAAACTGAAGGAGGAGACGCTGTCTTGTCATGTACCACTTGAGCTGTCAACTTGCTCACCAGGAGCTCTTTGCATCTCTTGAGATCTGGGTAAGTTGAAAACAAAAAGAGGACATAGCTCTTAAACCTAGGATCAAGCACAGTCACCAAAATGTAGTGATCCGATTTCAAGAGTTTGATAATTCTTGAATCCTGGCGAAGCGAATAAAGTACTTGATCTACAAGTCCAACATACTTAACGTAATTGCTTTGTTTCATATCCTCCTTCAGTTTCTCAAGCTGCTTTTCCAAAAGTCTAATTAAGGGAATCACTTGACTCAAGCTAGCAGTGTTTGAACTCACTTCACAGGTGACTACTTTGAGTGGTTTCAGCACCTTTACAACACAAAAAGTATTCTCCACTGCCCTGAACTAAAATATCCCTTACTTTCCCAATGTCATGGCTTGTGGAGTAAGAGTGGATGGCTTTTCGCTGTTCATCCATACTCAGAAGCATATAAAGGGTGGAATTTCACCTTGTTACCACCTCTTGCTTCAGTTGGTGGCAGGGCAAATTAAATTGTTCTTGTAGCTGCTGAAATCTCCTACATGCTGTTACATAATGCCAGAAGTGTCCCGAAATAAGCCATGTTGCAATGACATCCCTTAGTTTTTGTAACAGATTGTCAGCTGTATGCCTCTTAGTGATGCCCGTGATACACAGAGTAGCCTGCCTCTGAATAATGTTACGTAGTTGGGTACATGCTGCTGCTGTTCCTGCTGGTGAAGGCAAATAACCACCCAGTTGGCTGTCACAGTCATATAATCTTTAGTTTGCCCAGTCCCGCTTGGCCACATATCTGTGGTTAAGTGTACAGTGGGTGGAATGGCATTTTGTAGCTCAATAATTAAATTTTTACGAACCTTCTAGTAGATGTGAGGAATAGCATTTCTAGTAAAATGGTGTCGTGATGGAATATGGTAATGGGGATACAAGACCTCAATTAACTGTCTAAAACCAGCTGCATTAATAGTGGATATTGGACACAGATCTAATACTAGTAAAGTCGCCATGGCGTCTGTGATCTGCTTTGCGACTGTGTGACAGCTTTCATATTTGCTCCCTCTTGCAAAGGATTAACAGTCAATTGTTGTAAACTACTAGGAATCGTCTTCTTAGTCTTCTTCTGGTATGAAGATCCACCCCCAGCAGCAACAGCAACGGGACTAACATTCAAGAATTCTTCAGAAGAATCCTGGATAGTGGAGGAGTCATCTAGCCTTAGCAACTTAGATGCAGGACTCCGATCACTAGTGAGAATATTGATGAGGAAGGTGTTGTGGGTGTACATTGTAGGTGCCGAGATCTACCTGGGAGAAGGGAGTTAGCTGATGCTGGACTGCGTGTTGCTATTTTTTTAACATGTTTCTGATTTTCTCAACAGCGTCCCATGAACTATCTTCAATGTAACATAGATGAGGTTCCTAGATGGTTAAGGTCCCTACCTCTACTGACTGTGGGTTTACAAGTGCTACAAATGGCTAGACAACTGTTGTTAGGATTTGGGTAAAAATGATTCCACACATAAGAGGTGGATTTTTTGGTCTTATGCTCAGGCATGACAATGGCCATCTTCTTATCACTGGCAAGTACTGCTACCACTGGTGTAGGACTTACACAAACAACATCATCGTCATCAACATCCTTCTTAGCGTTGTCAGCTACACAAATATCCCCCTCATCCAGTTGCAAATACAAAGTAGCATCCTCAATTTGTGTATCACCGGCTACACTTGGGCTGCTCATCCTAACATCTGCTGAAAGGAGGCTTCTATGTGAGTACAGTATCAGAAAGGTCAGGCTCAGAAATAGCACTCATGGATAGACTCTCCTCAGGGATTTGTGTCATTTCTGATTCTGAACATACAGTTTCTTCTACTGCCTTACTGATTTTTTTCAGCTCGGCTTTTACACTTAGTATTTGTGGCACCTCTTTTTGAGTCAGAATGACAAGGTCTGGCATCGTCATGACTGACCTTACAAGAAGATTCCTCACCCATTACCCATTACATTAAGCTCCTGCCGCACAGTCTTTGTTCTTACATTAATACCAATAGCACTCTTCAGCTATGGAATCAGCAGAGCATTGGCGACTTTTACACACCATGCGCCTTAGCAATTGTTGACCCTACTCTGTGATTTTATGTGGTCTTTCTCTTCGTGGCTGAGTTGTTCTTGTACCTAAACGCTTCTACTTTCTAATAATATCACTTACAGTTGCCCATGGAATATCCAGCAGCGATGAAATTTCACAAACTGTCTTATTGCAAAGGTGGCATCCTATCCCAGTACCATGCTTGAAGTCACTGAATTTTTCAGCATAAGCCATTTTGTATCACAAATGTTTGCAAATGGAGACTGCATGGTTAGGTGCTTGATTTTTTTTTATATCTCTGGCAACCGGTCTGATTGAAACTCTTTAATTCCATAATTAAAAGGTGTGGCCACATACCTTTATCCATATAGTGTAAGCTTACCCAGACTTTTTTCTAGTGATACCACAAAAATGCATATCATAGGACTCAGTGTCCTTCCCCATGTTGGTAAATTCACCAAAATCTATTATTATCTCATAATAATGTCCCCGGATCAATACCTGTTCTACCCAAGAGTTTATGTACTGCAAACCAGATTTCTATTGCTTGGTTAATAATCGGGTTAGATTTCTTTGCTTTTAGCAAGATTTGTAAAGTGATGACTCCATCTGTTCAATATTTTAAGGTTCCTCCTGGTGAATTTCAAACCCATTATTGAAATATGCCAGTTGTGCAGCCAGAAGCCAGGTATAATTTTACATTAGGAAGTTTTCAACCCCCTGAGTCAGGGGGCATATCTGTTTTGGGGGCTCAATCCCAGGTGTAAGAAACACGCTGCTGATGATGATAAAAAAAAAAAAAAATAGAATTGTAAAAAAAAATGCTGGCACCCCATAAGGGGTATCAGCACAAAGCTCAGAGCATAGGCTAGTAGCAGCAGAAAAAGCCACTATCTGACCTAGACTATGACAGGTCAGGCTGGTGATGCAACAACAGGGAAACCAACAGCATGGGATCCCCTTGCCTTAATGTCAGCCAGCCCTAGCCCATTCAGTATGTGTCTGAACTCCCTAGGGGAAACAGGCTGGAAAAAAATATTACATGCTGCTATTTAGGATTATATCTGACTATTCTGCCTTTCGTATTCAATAACCATTTGTCATCTGGTATTTACTTTGTGTTGATTCAAGTTACTATTCTTCAGCTTATAGATTGTATACTCCCGTTTCTAAATATAAACCTATACAATTGCACTAAAACCTGGGGGCAACTGAGGACCTTCATTTATTAAATAACTGGTTCCATAAATTAATCGTAGTGTAATACATTTCTCCTTCTTTACTCTATGCTTCTTCCTCCTTTGCAACACCTTTCTAACCACTTCCTTATTTTAGGTTCCATCTCTTCTTACCTTACCCCCTGTCCCCTTACCATCCCATTCTCTACTCTGACTCATCTTCTATCCTATACCATTGTACCTTTTCTCTTCCCTCAGAACTGCCTGCTACCACACCATCAGTGATCTTAAGCTTAGTGTCATAGCATTCCACCACTGTGTACCTCTATTTGTTGATTGCTTTCCATGTCTCTCCACACTGCCCTATCACCTGGTCCAATACACAAACTAAACTGTCCTACTTGAGCCTAATGTCTCTCTTCCTCCCCTCTAAAATGTAACTCTCCTGGATAGGTTCATCTCTACCCTAAGTCTCATGTATGTCCTCTGTCTGTCTACCTCCAATGTCGCTTGTCATGTCTGATGCTGATTGTTTTCCTCTATGCCTTGCGATTTACTCTGTTAATTGCATGCATGCATTTATTATACTGCTCAGTTGTATGTCCTTTGTCGTGTCATGTCTGATGCTGAATTCTTCTGTATACAATGCAATTAGTTATCTTAAGGACATCCATGCATTTATCATTTTGCTCAATTGCATGTTCCTTATCACGTCTGATGCTGATTTATTTTCTGTATGCCATGAAAATTATTCTGTTAATTGCATCCATGCATTTAGTATTCTGCTCAATTGTACCCCATACCTATTATTATGTTTACTGTTCTCAAGTATCTCAAATATATTGGGCCCTACATAATCTGTGTCACGATACAGATAAACAATGATGATGATGATGATAGACTGGTGTGACAGGATGGGCCGCCTATGCCACCTTGTCTGTTGTTGCTGGGAACCGACTGGGCTTACTTTGCCATCGTCCCCTTTGGTTATTCCGAATACGCCCCTCTTGCTGCAGTAGGAGGAGCCTGCTGCCACCACTGGTCTACTTTATGGCGCCCAGAACCACGTTCCTTCTGGCTAACTGTCACTACTAGTGTACTACCGTGCTGGTACACTTGGGCTTGAACCCCTGACCGCTTACTATGGATCAGGGTGCTGTGGATGGATCCCCCTGGCCTATTACACTGGACAGCTGCTGGGTAGCGGCAGATCGGTGGTACTGGAGAGCTGGGTCCAACCTCAGAAACAGTCGGAGAACGGATAAGATTTAGGGTCTAATCTGCAGGTCACAGAATTACAGCAATATTGAGAAGTTATTAAGCTGGGTCTTTAAGCGAAGAGTAATGTTTTATTTCGCTCAGGTGCCCTGACAAGGACAGTTCCACTGATTAAAGGTATCAGTGGTCAGGTCAGATGGAACATCAGAATGATACTTTTCAGTGTACAAGACAGTGCTTTTTATACTGATTTGGACACAGGCTATTTTTAGAATCATAATGCAATGTGATTACACAAACATGGATTTACATGAATTGCAAAGCTAACAATATTTACAGTTATCTGTGATATCTTAAAAACCTTGCTGTGATTTCCTGCATTTTCTTTCAGAGGCAGGAGATCTACTAGCAAGTCAAAAGGTCTAATTTACATGAATCCTTTCTTCAGACAGTCGCAGAATACACATGCCAAAGAAATGTAGAAACCCAAAACAAGTCATTTCCCCGCATCACAATACACAAAATACTTTCTAAACAAAGCCTCACCTTATCAGATATATACATCAGAAATAAGACATTTCCTTTGGCAAGGTTAAAACAGAAAAAAAACTAATTTTGTCCCCTTGTCTCATAAATACAGATTTCATATATCAAAATATACACAATATCAAAAATAAGTGCATTGGCAATTATATAAATAAGCGCCCTGCGATATTTCCTTTAAATAAATTTATACAATAAGTTATTTATAAGTGATCCAGTCACAACTGGGTTATTTCAGTTTTACTTATTCTGTTTTGGTCTTTCAGATACAGCCATAAAAATAACAAATGATTCTTTTTTTTCATTATATGTTTGTTTAGCCTACATATGTGGAGAAAACCTTACAGTTCAGATAAAACTGAAGGAATTCAGGTGCTGTATTTCTCACAAACCGATCATATCTCTAACTGTGGAATCATTGTGAACAAACAATGTCACATCCATTACAGCAGGTGCTAAACTGCATCCATTGAAGCAAGTAACCTCTATGTGCGTCAGAGAGTGAGAGAAAGTACAGCTTCCTGTAAAACTGTGGTAGTGCTGGAAATGACAGGTTCTAACACCGCAGGCTTTTATAGATCTATATTTAGTGTATCTCTGCAGAATTGGATCTTGCCCTAAATGTCAAGGTTCAGAGAATCCCTGTTAAATTAAATTACCTTAACCTATTTTCTAAAGAGTGGACAGTTATCAGAGCAGTCATAGTATGCATATTATACCATGTTTATGTCTAAAAGGAAAAGTGGAGGTATTGCTTAGTATATTCTAGAGAATGTTAGCTAGAATCTGATTGGTTGCTATGGGCAACACCTACACATTTTATTTTTAGAAGGTTTAATAAATCTACCCCGGACTTTATGAGTTTTTGTGTTTCCATTTGTAAAGGCCAACACTAAAAAGATCATAAACCATGTAAATTATTTTAAAATGCCATTTTGAAGTAAAGATTACAGGAAGACATTCCTAGGAAATAACTTTCCCTGCATAATGGTTTCTGGACTCTTATATTATATTGGGGGGCAAAACAATTTTATTATTCTAGAGTGGGACACTACTTTTCATTTATTATGGGGGCAATAAGAATTTTATTTTGACGGAGGCACCAATCATTATTCCATGATGGGGCAAAACTTGTAGTGCACACTTGTGGCATTACAAGTGTAAGTATGCAATGGCACCGACGTGCATGCTGGTGCTTGTATTTCTACAACCACGAGCATGCAAGAACAGTCATGGCCTGTCAATGTATGCTTGAAGTGTCACAAGAAGTTCCTCTACAATTTTACAGTATTACCCTGACACCCAACAGCCAGGGGTACCAGGAGGGGTTCGATGCGCCTCAGCATTGGGCTAGTACTCTCTTGGTGCAGAGGCCTGTTAATTTCTTCACCCCCTCCTAGAGGACTGAGCCTGATGCTGAACAGGCTGGCTCCTGTCTGGAATATCAAGCTGGGTACAGTACACTTGCCAGGCACTCAACATAGGCAAACTGCTTCACATCCATTTTTACCATGCATATTGTCCTGAAACGTATGTGGTCTTTGCAAACTGGCACACATTGGATGAGGTTTGAGTTTTCAGATTTTGAACTGTTAAATAGTAAGTCCTGCTTATGAAAGCCACAACCTATGTGTGGCAGTTTGCAAATTGTATACTAGATTTAAATTTCTTTTTATGTATAATATATATAATATTTATGTATATAATTTGTTGTAACTTCATATGTTAAAGGGGATGAAAACTTTCTGAATGAAGCAGCTAATTTTGCTATCAGTGAAGAAACACAGAAGCAGATTGCTGTCATGGCTGGGAAGTGCAGCTCATGATGAGCAGGACTTGATTAGCTCATTGCCACTCATGTGGTGCCCTCATCAGCCAGGAAAGCTCACCACCACAATCTCTCAGTCAGGGCCGGACTGGCCATCTGGCACTTCTGGCAAATGCCAGAAGGGCCGATGGCCAGATGGGCCGGTTGCTAGCTGGCCAGCCCCATCGCTCAGCACACAGACTGTCATGCCATAATTCAGCATGACAGTCTGTGTGCTGAGCAGTGGGGTCGGCACTACACTTACTTCCTGGTGTGGTCGCTCCTCCCCTCTCTTCTATGAATGGCTCTGGAGATGTCACATGGGACGAGCACCATGTGATAGGTGCCATCCCATGTGTTAGGAGAGACTGTACAGCGCGCTGCGGAGCGCACAAGGTAAGAGGGAGGGGGTAGTTTGTGTGACAGGGGATCTATATGTGGACAGGGGAGCTATATGTGTGACAGGGGATCTATATGTGTGACAGGGGAGCTATATGTGGACAGGGGAGCTATATGTGTGACAGGGGATCTATATGTGGACAGGGGAGCTATATGTGGACAGGGGAGCTATATGTGTGACAGGGGATCTATATGTGGACAGGGGAGCTATATGTGGACAGGGGAGCTATATGTGGACAGGGGAGCTATATGTGTGACAGGGGAGCTATATGTGGACAGGGGAGCTATATGTGTGACAGGGGAGCTATATGTGTGACAGGGGAGCTATATGTGGACAGGGGAGCTATATGTGTGACAGGAGATCTATATGTGTGACAGGGGATCTATATGTGTGACAGGGGAGCTATATGTGTGACAGGGGAGCTATATGTGTGACAGGGGAGCTATATGTGTGACAGGGGATCTATATGTGTGACTGGGGATCTATTTATTTGTGTGACAGGGTATCTAATTATTTGTGTGACAGGGTATCTATTTATTTGTGTGACAGGGTATCTATTTATTTGTGTGACAGGGTATCTATTTATTTGTGTGACAGGGTATCTATTTATTTGTGTGACAGGGTATGATTATAGTGTAACAAAAAATAACACAGAATTTACTGACAGGCGCCAATAAAAATGGGATCGACAAAGTTAAAAAATATATAAATCAAGCTCTGAATGACAATGAATACAAATTACCCAAAAAATAACCCCCAGAAAAAATATCCAAAGAATGACCTTTATGATTATAGTGTGTATGTGTGTAACAGTATAACTATAGTATGTGTGTGTGTGTGTGACAGGTTATGATTATAGTGTGTATGTGTGTAACAGTATAACTATAGTATGTGTGTGTGGGCCGGTGTATGACCATAATGTGTGTATGGGTAGCTCTTAATATAATGTGGGAGGTAGGCTGTTAATCTAATAGGGAATTGCAGGTGGGGGCTAATTATTGGGTGCTATTCTATTTGTGGGGTGAAGATGGGGGCTATTTAATAGTGGGGCCTATCAATTTCAGATGGAGTGATTGGATTTTTAATTTAATGCTGGGGTGCTTTGGAGAGAGGGAAATAGTTTTATTTATTAAATGGGAATACTATTTAATGTCAGGGCTAGTTGGAGGGAAATATATGTATTTATCAAATGGGAATACTAGTACTTTAATGTTGTGGCTGCAGTGAGGCCTAAATTTAAAACATGGATGCTATATTGATTTAACACCAGGGCTAAATTTTATCTGCTCATTTTTTTCTCCAAATAGGGCATCCAACATTCCAGGATCCAGACAAGCAGCAACTGATCTAAAGACACCAGCAGCCACAAGTGGTGACAATGACAAGACAGGTAGGAGAGACCAGGACAGTCTGCCAACTGTTCTGAATTTGATGGGTGATTGTCCCACTTAGTCAGGATTTGGTCTGACTACAAGGACAGTTGGGAGATATGTCCTGCTTCACACTGTACTGCTTGTTAAGGCAGAACTGCGTGCACCTAACAGTAGTGCACACTGTATTGCCTTTGTATTTGTCAAAAATTTGTCTAATAGCCAAATTGCATCATAGGAGCGCCCATGACTTAAGTGCCCGGGCCGCCCGAGCCTTAATCCAGTTGGTCAGCAGGAGGATCTGTGCTCCGTCCCGGACAGGGCACAGCCTGCAGAGCAAGCCGTGGAGCTCTAAGTCTCACGAGATTTATTAATCTCATGAGACTAAGAGCTTCCCTGCTCACTCTACAGGAATGTCAGCAGCATCAGAAGCATAGATAAGTACAGTGGGCTGGGGGTGTCATAATGTATCTGGGGAGGTGGCGTAATGTGGATGGGGAGGGTCTGATAAATGTAATGTTTTATTATAATGTATGTATCAACGCACCATTTTGACCACGCCCCCAACATAATTTAGCTACGCCTTTGGCGGCACCGCCACTGCACGGCGGCACACTTTTTTTTTTCCAGCTTATCAACAGAGGTGGGCCTGTGTGCTTTAAATGCCAGGGCTGATTTTTAGTCCCAGTCCGGCCCTGCTCTCAGCCAATGGTGTTAAATATAGCCATTGACTGGAAGTGACTGAAGCAGAGTGTTCACATGGGACAATTTCCATTACCCAGAAAAGATATCATGGAAGCACCTCAGTGTTGATTTGCATATTCTAGTCATAACATACGAACAATATACAAAACTGACTGCTTATGATCAAACTCAATCTCACGTACACTCAGTTGCCTACTGATTTTGTGCCTCCATTAACTGTATAGGAACTGACACCTCCATCCAGTATAAATAATATTACCCCATTAATGTGCCAGTCCCACTACTGTGTACATAGCAAAAGAATCCATCTAGTTTTGCCCACTTACTCACTTTATAATCCATGAGACTTACATCTAGCAGGGGCGCACCCAGGGGGGGTTTCCTAGAGCCCAGAAACCCCTGTCCTACCTGGGATGCCGTATGATTACAGTGGCTGGCGCCTCTCCTGGGACCAGCCACTACTGCTTGTAGCTTGGGATCGTCTCCCAGTCAGTCCCCTGCTGTGTGAGCCCCGCCCCTTCCTCCCACACAGACAGCATGGGTGTTATGCAGGAGGCAGCAGAAGATGGTAAGAATGTGTGTATGTGTCAGTGTATATGACAGCTTACATGTATGTGTGTTTGATCCTGTATGTGTTTGTGTATGTGTGTCTGTATGTGTTTGTCTGAAAATATGGCAGTTTGATCCTGTGTGTGTGTTTGTGTATGTGTGAGTCTGTGTATATGACAGTTTACATATCTGTGTTTGATCCTGTGTGTGTTTGTGTATGTGTTTCAGTCTGTGTTTGTCTGTGTATATGACAGCTTACATGTCTGTGTTTGATCCTGTCTGTGTTTATCTGTGCTTATCTGTGTATATGGCAGTTTACATGTCTGTGTGTTTGATCCTGTGATCCTGTGTGTGTGTTTGTGTATGTGTGTGTCTGTGCTTGTATATGGCAGTTTACATGTCTGTGTGTTTGATCCTGTGTGTGTGTTTGTGTATGTGTGTGTCTGTGCTTAACTGTGTATGTGGCAGTTTACATGTCTGCGTGTTTGTGTATATGTGAGTCTGTGCTTGTCTGTGTATGGGACAATTTACATGTCTGTGTGTTTGACCAGATGTGTGTTTGTAGCCACGCCCCTACGCATGCTGGACACACCCACTGGTATCGTTGCGTGGAAACCCCCCTGCTCGAATCCTGCGTTTGCCCCTGTCTAGCATAATGTTTTTGTGAGTTGATATAGTGCCAAAACAGAGAAAGTGGTAACCCAATTGTTCCTTACAACCACCCAAAAATCCCACCTTACAGTCTATGGGTTTCATTTAGAGTCAGGAGCTGAGCAAAAAAAAAAAAAGGAGCAAACTTGCACCTTGGCACTGTATTACCCCAACACCAACCGCACAGCAGTGTTGGGAGGAGCTCCAGTGCTTTATGCATGAAGCTGTTTTGAAGATCCTTTCTTCAGGGGCAGAGAACTTGCAACAGTTAAGATAACAGAGGGCGGGGATTCGCCCGAGGTAACATAAACGCTGAGGGGGCAGGTAAAAGAAAAAAGTAAAGTATAGCAAGAGTTAACTCCACTGGGGGGGCAGGGGTCAGCCAATCAGTGGGGAGGTAGGGGGCAGAATTATAGTAGGGGAAAGCCAGGTGCTGGCAGTCAGCTTCCCCTTTCACTGCTGGAGAGTTTACCCACCCACCCAGTCCCTAAATCTGGGTTTCTCTATCTGGTTTGATATAGGAATTTTTTCTTTATTTTTATGGTTCTTGGTGTTGGGTCAGTTCGAGTGATATTTTCACAAACAAAAGTTTGTGTGCGGTAAGCAGCCCAGTCAGCAGACAATTGGGTCACACTCATGACGCAGTAGGCACTCTCCCCTAAAGGGGTGAGCACTTAGGGAGAATACCCCTTTGGAGTTATGGGGCTTCGCTTAGGCGGGCGCACCCCAGCCGTACCCAATCTAGTGGGGCTGATTCGATAGCGCATGGGTGTGGCCTAGGGGCTGATTGGTCTGCTTATATTGTCCACCTCTTCTCAATATATTGAACATTTCAATAAATTACTGACCTTTCATTTAGCCAAAACAAAGTCTCCGTGTCTTTATTTCATAGTGGTATGTTAACTCTGTCAGTAACACTGTAAAGGTAAGATGTCACCCGTTAAGCGGATTATGTCTCCTGACAGGCATATATGTGGCTGTGTCTACACCTAACTATACAGTATAGCAATAACGTACATGGTCTACGCTGGCACAATTATTTCCTTACCCTATTTGGCCTCTCTGGGCGTAAGTAGTTGCAAGTTAAGGATATGTGAAAATTTTAATAAATAGGTATGAATACACATTTTGGCTATGTATAAGAAATTGAGTATTTTAAGGGAAAAAAAGAGGCTTGCCTCTAAATGAGTTTCTATGTAATTTGTATAATATTTTTCCTTCATGCAGTATAATGGTAATATATCCTATGTACTGTCTACTCTTTTTAATATGTTCTACTCAGTGAGACACATATCACATAGATTATAATATATGTCACCCTGTACTGTGATCACATGCATCTTCTATGTTGATATTGCTAAACAGGCTCTTAGCTTATTCTCTGTATTTACAATTAAGAGAAATCCAGTAGGTCATACCCTAGGATTGGAAAACTGTATAATATATGGTTAAGGTGAAATGTGAAAAATGATTACCGCATGGAAATGCTGTGATAACCAAGGGGCTGGAGGTCAGTATATAGCAGCTAGAGGTCAGTGTGGTAATGTGAGTAAAGAAGTGATACATTGCTATCCTAAATATGAAATACGATTATTTACTGAGGTGCAACTGCCAGAATAAAATGCTATTATGATATTCAAGTGGTTGAATACAGAACAAATGCTCTTTTGCACTCTCGGGAGTAATTCAGAGAAACTGAGAATAAATTATTGTGTCACACAGCCTTATGTATAAATAAGGTCTCAGAGTCAGAATAAGACTAGCTCTAGTTTCCTTTCCTGGCTTCTCAGCAAAATCTGGCAAAAGATTTGCAGAACCTGATTAGTTGCTGTGGGCAACCAAACCTTTTTCACTTGCACCAGTTTTCATAGATGTCCACCATTGCATTTGATTCAAAGGGTTTGTTAAGATAAACGTGTTCCAGGTTGAACGAGATACGAGAAAAGTGCCCTGAAAATACTGCAGGTATTTGAATCACTGAAAGGTTTCTGCTGTTCACATGGGCAGCAGTCTAAACCGTGGGTCTGAACAAAAGATCACAAAATAGTGCACACACTATTTTCTGGAGTTTTTGTCTAAACCACAGCTAATGTGAGAACAGTAGACTAGAACTGACATCTGTAATTCTTGTTCTTAAAGTATTTTCTGAAAGCCTCTCTCATGTCTTGTTCCACCAGCAATGTAGCATGAGGAAATGCTCAGAAAGTGCTCGCCTGCCGAGCACTTAATGTTATCTACAAATTCCAGAATAGAAATTTACCAGGGTGGGTGGAAGGATATTCAGAGGAAGGCCTTCATAGAGAGATTGTAAAGACCTCGGGTCCTAGATCTAACTTATTAACCTAAATATATTTGTTATTATTTAAAATTTCGCACAGTATAGTATAGTAAGGAATTATATTGTATATAACAGCTTACAATCATGGGCAGAGCAAACTGCATCCTAAAAGGGACATATCTTTGTGATAAACTAATGAAATTGCTGCATTTTAAAGTGTGATTCGCTATATTGATTTATGCTGAATTATTATTTATAATATTTTTTATATATATATTTGTTAACATTAGTGTCAACATACAGACGCTATTTTTTTAATTTTGACATCCTGGATACTCTGAAAGCTGTGCAGAGTGTCCTTGAGCACCTGTACAATAAAACCATTGGTAACTACACTGTTGCTTCTGTTACATTTCTTTGTGTCTGGGTCATTCCAAATCACAGTAGTTTTGGCGGCAGGAATGTCACAGCCTTCCTTTAGTCAGTTACTGAAGCAGGTCAGATGGGCATTTGTGCTGCGCCACAAGCAATTTATTAATTGCTCATTGGATGTGGCTAAAACAGCAATTTTACAAAATAGCTTAGATTCTGCATGCCATGGGGGCAGTTGATGCTACTAAATTTATAGAATTTGTATGAAACAAATTATACACCGGTCAACACTCATTTTATTGCCAATCATAATAGAGTCAGTTTGGGGTAACTTTGTGGTGCTGATTCTAAATATGACATCGATTTTGCTAGATTGGCTCTATTTTTTTTAGATAATTGAAAAACATAAAAATGCAAAAAATGTAATGGTCGAGCATTGAAATTGTTCCAAATCATGCAAAATTAAACACATGAAATGCATAATGGCATTTTATTCTGTGTAACAGATAAACATAGTAAGCTGATTTGGATAATTACAATTAATGCATAGTAAAACACTGTTTGTATGATTTTCTTTTATGTGGGTTATCAGGACAATCATGTTGGAGGCTCCAGCAATAGTCATCCAATTTGTGTCTGTACTATCTGCCTTGATAACTGCATCTGCATTTAAGCTGCAAAATTTCGTCTAGCTCTAAATGAGGCTCTATAAGCCCCATTTTAAAGTCTGTTTTTTACACATTTTCCTTTATTAAGTGTCATCTTAGCTCCTCAGATCACAAGCTGTGCTATTGTTCTTACATTAAGAGATATGTGAAAATCGCATAACCCTATTTGTGTTATAAATGCAGCTTGTAGTAAATGTATAAAATGTGAAATAACTTTTCCCGAAACTACCTACACAAGGCCTGATTCCTTAAGGAATGTTTAAGTGGAGAGGAAGGAGCGCATGCACGTAGTCAATGCACACTAAGGGTGTAGGTCGTGCACACACAGCAGCATCCGATTCAAGCTTTGGGCACCTCTAAAGTAAATGATTTTCAGTCGCATCATTTGCACCAGGTACAGGGTGGTGTAAGTGCTGATAGTGATTATTATTATCTATTTATTTATTAGGCGCCATAGATTCCATAGTGCCGAATACAGAAGCAAGTAATAAATAAATGAGGTAAATCACATAAATACCACAGATTAGTGTGAGTAATGCTATGGAGACTCACACTGAGTGCAGCAAAAGACATGACAGGACCTACCTACGAGGGAGTTAGACAGTAGACTGAAATGGGACAATAGATAGAGAGAATCCTGCCCATGAGTGCTTACATTCTAGAGGGAGTGGTGGTGAGAGACATTAGGACCAACTGGGAAAAATGGAGTTGGCAGGCATGAAAGAAGAGGTGATGGATAGAATAGGTGATAGGATAGGCGAGCTTAAAAAGGTGAGTTTTGAGATGGGGTAGGGAGTTCCAAAGAATGGGGGCAGCATGGCAGAAGTCTTGAGAGCATGGGAGGAGGTAATGAGAGGCAAATTGAGACGGAGGTCAGAGGCAGAGCAGATTGGCTGGGTAGGTATGAATCTTGAGACAAGGTCAGAGATGTAAGAGGGAGAAGTTTTGGTAAGGGCTTTGTAAGTGATGGTAAGGAGCTTGAACTGAAATGGATAGAGAGCCAATGAAGGGATTTACGCAGAGGAGTAGTGGAAGAAGTGCGATGGTAGAGGAAGATGAGCCTAGCCGCAGCATTCTGTATGGATTGTAAGTCAGAAAAGTGAGATTCAGGAAGGCCAGTTAGAAGGAGGTTGCAATAGTTAAGATTAGAAATGATGAGTAAATGCACCAGGATTTTGGTTTCTTTGCGATGTTTCTTATGATGTTACAGAGGAGAAAGTGGCAGGAATTGGTGAAGGACTGGAAATGAGGGGTAAAGCTGAGGGTTGAGTCAAGGGTGACTCCAAGGCAGCGGGCTTGGGTGACAGTAGAAAGAGTGATGTTGTCAACCAAGAGGTAGATATTGGGAGGGATATCAACATTGGCAGGAGGAAAGATGATGAGCTCGGATTTGGAGATGTTGAGTTTCAGGAAGTGCTGTGACATTCAAGTAGTTACAGCAGAGAGACAGCTGGATACCTGGGTTAGAAAGGCGGGAGAGAGGTCAGGGGAGGAGAGATAGATTTGTGTGACATCAGCATAGAGGTGGTAATGGAGGCCAAATGATTGAATAAGTTCACAGAGAGAGGTGGTGTAGAGAGAGAAGAGCAGAGGGCCAAGAACAGAGCCTTGGAGGACTCCAATAGAAAGTGGAAGAGGGGAAGAGGAAGAGTCGGAAGCAGACATGCTTAAAGAGTGGCCAGAGAGGTAGAAGACAAACCAGGAGAAAGCAGTTTTGCAAAGACCTAGAGAGTGAAGGGTGGTGAGGAGAAGAGAATAATCAACAGCGTCAAAAGCAGCAGAAGGGTTGAGGAGTACAGGAAGGGAGAAGTGACCTTTGGACTTAGCTGATACTAATTTGTTTGTCACTATAATGAGGGAAGTTTCAGTTCAGCGAAGGGGATGGAAGCCAGACTGGAGAGGGTCAAGAAGAGATTGGGAAGAGAGAAAGTGGGTCAGACGATTGAAGACAAATCGTTTGAGAAATTTAGAAGCAAAGGGAAGCAGAGATATGGGGCGATAGTTGGAGAGAGAGAGGTTGGGTCAAGGGAGAGTTTCTTGAGAATAGGGGAAATGAGAGCATGCTTGAAAGCCAAGGGGAAGATACCAGTGGAGAGAGAGAGGTTAAAGAGGTGAGCAAGGTGACAACAGACATTCGGAGAGAGGTAACAGAGAACTTTTGAGGGGACAGGGTTGAGAGGACAGGTTGTAGAAGAAGAGGAGGAGAGAAGAGAGAATCTTTGGTAAATATACAGAAGGGTAGGTGCCAAGGTTGGCAGAGTGAGTGATAGGGAGGACAGGTGGGTGGAGGCAAGTCTGACAAGAACGGATATCATTGTGGAAGTACTCAATTTTGTCTTTGAAGTAGGTATCAAAGTCAAGAGTGGTGATGGACGAGGGGGGAGGAGAATTAATGGTAGCAAAGAGGTGTCAGGGTTCATTGGACAGGGAGGAGATGCGGGACGTAAAATAGGCTTATTTGGCAAGAGATAGGGCAGAAAAGTAGGAAGAAGGAATGAATTTAAAGTGAATGAAGTCAGCAATGGAGCGGGATTTCCACCATTGGCGATCAGAGAAGTGTGAGCTCTTTTGGAGGAGACGAATAAGAGGGGAATGCCAGGGTTGGGGTTTAGATTGGAGGAGCAAAAAGGGGGTGGCTGGGGCAGCAGTGTCAAGGACAACTGAAATGTAGGCATAGTAAAGAGTGCCAGTAGCGTTGGGGCACGATAGGGAAGAAATGGGACCAAAGAGGGGTTTGAGGGAGGGTGCAAAGATGATGGGGAAAATGCTGTTGATGGGACACAGCGTGCGAGCAACTTTGGGTGAGAGATAAGGGGCAGAGGGAAAGAGAGGGTAAATGAATGGAGATTGTGGTCAGAGAGGGGGAAGACAGAATTGGAGAAGTTGGAGATGAGATAAGAGGTAATGACCATCATGGGTGGTGGAAGCTGTCTATTGGGAGAGGCCATAGGGAGAAGAGAGAATTAGGAATTTAGAGGCAGTGGTAGTAATAGGAGGGTTGGTAGCGATGTTAATATCCCCAATAATAATAGTGGGAATATCAGAAGAGAGGAAATGGGAAAGCCAAGCACCAAAGTTATCAAGAAATTGAGAGGAAGGACCAGGGGGACTATAGATGACAACAATACGAAGGTGGAAAGGGTAGAAGAGGTGGATGGAATAAACTTCAAAGGAGGACAAGGAGAGGGAGGGTTCAGGGGGGATAACACTGAAGGTGTAGCCAGGAGACAGTAGGACATCTACAACACCTTGACGGTCCCCAGAATGGGGAGTGTGGGAGAAGGAGAGACCCCCGTGGGAGACTGCAGTGGGGCAAGCTGTATCAGAAGAGCCAGGAGACCAATGGAATAGGAGAAGAAGAGGTCATGAATGGGAATGAGCTTGTTACAGACGGATCTTGCGTTCCAGAGTGTGCAGGACAGGGGAATGTGAGTAAGAGGAAGGATAGGAATAAGGTTGGTGGGATTGGATGTTCGGAGGGGACAAGGTGATATGTGGTGAAGGGGGCAGGGACAGCGGATAGAGGGGATAGGGGCCTGAAGTATGGAGTAATGATGTGGGGCTCCATGTGGGGGAGTGGTTGGACTTGTTGAATGGAGAGTAATAAGATACAGGAGATGCAGTATTTGAGAGTCAAGATATAGGAAAGTGGTGCAAGGTCCAGTCCAAATCCAGTTCAAACTCAGTTACAACTCATCATAATTGTGATTTTAGGCAAAGCCTTGAGAAGGCTTGAAAATACAATGATTAGATAGAAGACTGAAACGGCTGTTGCATTGTGGGGGTGGGGGGCAATTAGAACAGCAGGCTGATTAAACAGAGGGGATGTTGCAGTGAAATAAACTGACAGATAAAACAAACTTAATTTCAGAGTTCAAAACAGATTTCTTGAGATGTGAATCTTGCAACCAGGGAGGGATGGAAACATCAGGAGTAAGTAACGAGTTGCAGGTAAATGATGAATGTTGTACTTGTGTAGCTGTGTTTTCTGGTAGAATGTTGAACCTCCAGTTGTCCTTTTGTTCAAGTCTTGTGTCCCGATAGTGATGACTGTACGTATGCATAGTAGAACATATCTTTGCAATCAAGAGCAGCTGTAAAATGCATTTTATATACATTAGACATTAATAACATCATGATAAATGTATTTCATGGGGGAGGGGGGGAATAAACTTTTTTTTAAAAAAGTTTTCATAAATGACTATGGGCCTGATTTATTAAGTTTTCTTACTCAAGGTTTCTGGACAAAAGCATGTTGCAATTCAAGGGGGCGTATTCAATTCTCAGCGTTAACGCTGCAAAACGAGTGCTCGAAAATTTTTACCGTTAATACGGTAATTACTCGCGGAATTCCGTGAGTAAACTACCGTATTAACGGTTTTTGCGCGCAATATTACCCTATAAACGGTAATATTTTTTGAGCGCTTGTTTTGCAGCGTTTACGCTGACAATTGAATACACCCCAAGGAGTGTAAATGAGTTTATTATTTTGCACATAGGGAAAATACTGGCTGTTTTTTCATGTAGCACACAGATATTTGATAGCTTATTTATGCACTGAAATTTGAAGTTGAACTAGGACATGCCCTACCCCAACTATAAATCTGCCATCACATTTTCAATTTACCTCTCCCTCTAATGCAATATGGTTTTGCCTTTCTTACTTACTTACTTACTTTTGCTTAACTTTCCTTAATGAATCAGGCCCCATATGTTCATGTTGTGTCTTATGACCTCCCAAATATATCAAACAATGATTAGTTTCCTAATAAATGAATATTAATGGAAGAGTATGTAAAATTGTTTGCAATTACAAGGGTTAATTGTGTCAAAATGTTTTTCCTTTGGTCATCAACCAGTATTTTACTCACTGTGAATATACATGTTGAACACAGAGATCCCAAATAATCATAATTCTTTAAAACAGCAAATTAAATATCAACATCTCTAACTTATATCCTCTCTTTCTAGGAAAACATGTTTTCTGACTGCTAGGAATAGTTAGACTCCTGGGGGGCACTTAATTAAAATTACACTTAATGCTGCAATTAAAAAAATATATTTTTGCTGCAATTTATTATTTTATTAACATGACAGCTGAGTGATACTGAGCTGTCACAGAGAAAGCTCTCCAGAGTGATGTGTTACTTACAGCTCTGGAGGTCTCTGTTCAGTTCAACAGTTTGATCTTCTAGTTGCAATGCTATTACAACTCTCTTCAGGTGCTGCAGGCTTTATAAGATGGAGGTTCAAGGGAAGGTTCTAAATGGGACACTCTGAATACAAATTTGTATCACTAGCTTAGGCAGGGCCTGATTAAGGGTTCTGGCCGCCCTAGGCTAATACGGCCGCAGCGCCCCCCCCCCTTCCCCCCCCTCCTCCGAATATATAGGTGTATAGGAACACTCCTGAATATGAATGTTCAGGTGTATTCTCCAGCATTCAAATTTAGACAGATTGTGCCATTGTCTCTTACCTGTTCTTGCTCTTCTATCTTGCAACTTTGTTATCCTCTCGCTGGCTTCTGGAAAGTTGGCGTCCTGTTTTGAAAATGCAAAAATGTATTATAATGCAAACCCTGAATGATTAGGCCCTTTAGTTAAAACAAAACACTCCATTATGGCCAGCTAAAAGTATTCCATTGGACAGGCGTGTATAAGCAATATCTGAATATTTGTTGTCAATCAAATACAAACCTCTACCAGCTCCATCTCACTAATATTTAGTATTCTAGTGATTGCTGAGACCACCCATGTGACCACCACACAATCATGAGATTCTGCCCCCCAAAGCTGCTCTATTTTTTAAAAACCCCCTGCAGCCATTTTCCTTAACCACAACACCCCCCCACAGCCATTTTCCTTAACCCCTGCTGCAGCCATTTTCTTTACCTCCCACCCTGCATCCATCTCCCTTGCAGCTATTTTCCTTACCTCCACTCTGTAGCTATCCCCCCCCCGTCACATCAAAACTCCCCCAGTCACATATATCAGCCCCCCTCCTCTGCCCTCCTTCATACATATCAACCTCTCTCCCTCCCTATAGATTTTCATGGCAGCCCCCCCCTCCCACCCTATAGATTTGTATGACAGTCCCCCTCTCCCTCCCTATAGATATGCAGGGTAGTCCCCCCCTCCCTATAGATATGCAGGGTAGTTCCCCCCCCTCTCTATAGATATACAGTGTAGTTCCCCCCCTCCCTATAGATATGCAGGGTAGTTCCCCCCCTCCCTATAGATATGCAGGGCAGTTCCCACACCCTCCCTATAGATATGCAGGGCATTTTCCCCCCCTCCCTATAGATATGCAGGGCAGTTCCCCCCTTCCCTATAGATATGCAGGGCAGTTCCCCCCCTCCCTATAGATATGCAGGGCAGTTCCCCCCCTCCCTATAGATATGCAGGGCAGTTCCCCCCCCCCTCCCTATAGATATGCAGGGCAGTTCCCCCCTCCCTATAGATATGCAGGGCAGTTCCCTCCCCTCCCTATAGATATGCAGGGCAGTCCCCCCCCCCTCCCTATAGATATGCAGGGCAGTTCCCCCCCCTCCCTATAAATATGCAGGGCAGTTCCCCCCCCTCCCTATAGATATGCAGGGCAGTCCCCCCCCTCCTATAGATATGCAGGGCAGTTCCCCACCCTCCCTATAGATATGCAGGGCAGTTCCCCCCCCCCTCCCTATAGATATGCAGGGCAGTTCCCCCCCCCTCCCTATAGATATGCAGGGCTGTTCCCCCCCTCCCTATAGATATGCAGGGCAGTTCCCCCCTTCATTTACCTGTAGTTGTGCCAGCGTCGCTCCTCTCCTAAGATCCGCAGATAGGAGGTGAAGACGTCCTGCTTCCTGTCTGTTGCACAGCAACAGGCAGCCTGGCGATTGGCTGTGTGTTGCTAACCACTGATAACCAATGCTTTTGATTGTCGAGCCCTCCACCCCCCCGCGGCGACCCCAACCCCACCCGCGGCGACCCACCGCGACGACCCCCCCTCCCCCACCCCGAAAAAAAAAATGAATGAAGAAAAAAAATAAAAATTTAATACAAAATAATTACCCGCAGCGCCGCGCCCCCCGGGACCCAGCGCCCCAGGCTGCAGCCTGGTCAGCCTAGTGGTTGATCAGGCCCTGAGCTTAGGGACTCACGCTGGCAGGTGAGCTTATCCCCAATATACCGTATTTCCCCATGTATAAGACGCACCTTTTTTCCCAAAATTTTGGGTCTAATAACTGGGTGCGTCTTATACAGGGGTAGTAGCACTTACCTTGTCAGATGACTCCTCTGTCCGGTAAAGTCTTCTCTCTGTCTGATCCTGATGCTGGAAACTCGATTAAGGTCCTCTCTGCGATGTCCGGATGTCGTTTCAGGACCTTGAGGTCCTGAAAGGATTGTCAAGGTCCTGAAAGGACATCCGGACATCGCAGAGAGGACCTTAATCGGGTTTCCAGCATCAGGATCAGACAGAGAGAAGACAGAAGACTTTACCAGACAGAGGAATCATCTGACAGGGTAAGTCAGAATTCACTATAGTGTTGTCTCTCCTCTGTATAAGCTGCACAAATACTCTGTGAAAAAATTGAGGATAATGTTTATCCTCAATTTTTTCACATGATTTATATAGGTGCGTCTTATACAGTGGAGCGTCCTATACATTGGGAAATACGGTAGCTATATTGTGCACAAAATTCTCTTTTATGTATACGCTGACACAATGATTTTATATATTGTTTGTTTCTGTCCCTGGACAACATTTTTCTTTTATTTTCACTTTGTAACTATACATGAACACAGACATAAAGTAGGACTTTATTTGTATCGATGTTGAAGATCTATGATCTGGTCACATCTTCCTCACACATTTTGTGGTTGACTTTTCTTTAAATCCATATATGTAAATTGTAGAAAGTGCTATTTTTTAACCTAAATTATTTGTGTATATATTTTTTTTATATCTTGAGAATGGTGGCACTCACTTTGGATATTTGGGCAGCATTATTTTTTGAGCACTGGAAGAGGTATATTTTTCTTTTGTATGTTACAACTGCTGCCATTGTTGGAAGGTACTACTAGAAGAGTACTCGGCATTACTTTTAATCACTATTTCTGGCATATAATTGGACATTAATGTTGGAACCTTACTGTGCATTACAATTACCAGTGCTAACATTACTGGGTATTACTGGCATATTACTAAGCATTATATTTGATGCATTGCTGGGCATTACTATTGCTGCAATATGACTGGACATTATTACTGCTATCATATTACAAGATATCTCTGTTGGCATATTACAATACATTAATGTATTAATAATAATTATATTGCTAGCATATTACTGGGCATTATGCTGGCATAATACCGGGCATTATAACTGATGTGCTTGATACTAGGCATATTACTGCATAAAACTATGACAGTACTAATAAGCACTATTACTGTTGGCATAACACTGGGCATTGCTACTGATGTGTTAATTACTAGGCCTAATAGTGGGCATAACAGTTTGTACATTAATGGTCTTTACTTACACCTGCTGTTATTAGGCATATTACTCAGCACAAATATTTTCCCATTAACAGGTACTACTACTGCTGGTATATTACTGGACACTGCTGCCTTTGTCACTGAGTATATGACTGGTCATATAACTGCTACTAGTAGGTATATTACTAGACCTAGAGCTATTAATATATATATATATATATTAATAGATATGTTACTACTGTTATAACATTATATATTGTATACTTGTCACCGGTATTTCCTTGTTATTGTATACTAGAGATCATAATGTTTTCTATATTGCATGTGTGCCCCATGAATGGGCTGTGTATTATATTTTAGTCTCTAGAATATAGTGTCTACGAATATTTAAAAGATGGCGACACTGAAAAATGGGTGATGAGGAGGCAAAAGGTCACATTTACAGAAAGACTACAAACAACCTTCACAGTGCTACTCGCATCTGTCCCTTCAAAAGCAGGCTGGACTGAGGGGCGGGCAGGGGGACATTTGCCCCCCTGGGCTAGTCCCATAGAGAGCTACCTTGAGCTGGGTCACTGGGACACCTTCAATTTTTCCTTCTAAAATAGGCTGCTGAGTCAAATCTTGCCCCCGGGGCTAAAATTTTGCCAGCACTTCCCTGCCCTTCAATCCACTCTCCTAGCCTCTCTCACCTTGTTTCTTGCCTTTCTCTTACATCCCTTGCAGAACTAGAAACGTATATTTATTACATTACTTAACTATTATTATTATTATTATTAATAATTTTTATTTATAGGGCGCCACAATGTGTCCGTAGCGCCGTACAAGGACAAACAATTTCACAGTACAAGGTGAAACAGCACAGTACAAGTAACAGTAAGCACTATAACTCTGGGAGCTCAAAGCACAGCTAGAGAGTAAGGGTGAGGATGAGGGATAATCAGCACAAGCTGGTAACCTGAGCCCAAAATGATGGGCGTGGATGACAGGTTAAGAGCCACTGAGAGGAACAGAGAGAAGCGAGAGGAGTCGGAGTGCAGAAGATCCAAGAGGAGGTGGGCAGAGTAGCTGGAGAGCAACGTTTAAGTGGTGGAAACAGGAGAAAAGAAAGCCCTGCTCAAAGGAGCATACAATCTAAAGGGAGGGGTAGACAGACAGAGACACAAGGGTGAAACGGGTGAAACGGAGACAGAGTCGAGGAGGGGCGGAAGAAGGGAAGAGAAGGAGAGGTAGCCCACAGGTGGGTGGTTAAGCAGGTGACTGGAAGGCTTTTAAGAAAAGGTGGGTTTTTAATGTCCGGTTGAAACTGGACAGACTAGGGGATGTTCTGATGGAGCGAGGGAGGTTATTCCAATGAAGGGGGGCGGCACGGGAGAAGTCTTGGATAAGTGCGTGAGAAGAGGTAATTAGACAGGAAGAGAGGGGACGATCATTGGTCGATCGCAGTGGGCGGGTGGAAGTGTGAATAGAGATGAGGTTGGAGATGTAGGGAGCAGTGGAGTTGGTGAGGGCTTTGTAAGTCAGAGTGAGTAGCTTGAAAAGGATTCTGTAGGGTAAGGGGAGCCAGTGGAGGACTTGGTAGAGGGGGGAGACAGAAGTGGAATGGCGATAAAGAAAGATGAGCCTAGCAGCAGCATTGAGTACAGATTGATGAGGAGCGCAATGAGGGTGGGGGAGGCCAATAAGGAGTAGGTTGCAGTAGTCCAAGCGGTAGATAATCAGAGAGTGTATGAGAGATTTGGTGGCATCCTGGGAGAGGAAGAGCCAAATGCGTGTAATGTTGCGTAACTGGATGTGGCAGGATTTGGCAAGAGAGTGAATGTGAGGGGCAAAGGAAAGAGTGGAGTCGAGGATGACACCCAGGCAGCAAATTGGGGGAACAGGAGAGATAGAGGAATTATCGATAGTGAAAGAGAGGTTGGAGAGGAACGAGGTACGAGAAGCTGGAAAGACAATGAGTTCGGTTTTAGCAAGATTGAGTTTGAGAAATCTAGAGGACATCCAGGAGGAGATGGCAGAGAGGCAGGCAGACACCCTAGAGAGGAGGGAGGTAGAGAGATCAGGAGATGATTGGTAGAGTTGAGTGTCGTCAGCATAAAGGTGGTACTTGAGGCCGTAGGAACTGATGAGTTCACCCAGTGAGGAGGTGTATAGTGAAAAGAGTAATGGTCCAAGAACAGAGCCCTGTGGGACCTCAAGTAGAACGGTGGAAGAGGGGAAGAGAGACCCAGAGGTGGGAACAGAGAAGAAACGGTCGGCAAGGTAAGAGGTGAACCAGGAAAGGACGTTGCCGGAGAGGCCAATACACTGAAGAGTGTGAAGCAGGAGGGGGTGGTCAATGGTGTGAAAGGATGCTGAGAGGTCTAGGAGAATCAGAAGGGAGAAGTGGCCCCTGATTTTAGCCGAGAGGAGATCGTTAGTAACTTTAGCCAGGGCAATTTCAGTGGAGTGGAGGGGGCGGAAACCAGACTGGAGAGGATCAAGTAGGGAGTGTTCAGAAAGGTAGGTGGTGAGATGGATGTAGACGAGCCTCTCAATTAATATATTGTACTCAACAAATCATTCTAGAGTTGTCAATGCCAGTGGTGGTACATACAAAATTCTAATTCTTGTTTAGTTGCCTGCAAAGTAATAGCAAATGAAGGTGGATGACTGAAGTATAAATATCGATGTATGTATGTTTCCTGCATTCCTTTTGATTCTCGAAGACAAAATTGCTTTATGTGTATTTATAAAGATATAAAGAAATTCTCCCCTGGTTATATATTCCAGAAATCATGTATAGAAGAAAAGATAAAACAAATGCATTTTCTATGTTCAATACTTAAATGTATTATTGACTTTTGTATAATGAGTCAGACTATAAGGTATTTAATAATTTATGACATCGTGTCTCATGAAAGTGTCCTTTTGTACTTTCAGTCTAGCACCAGGCTTATTTTAAGAGTCTACAATCCCCTGCCCTTGTATGCTATTTTTGCTCAATTATAGATTTATAATAGTGTGTCTAAATATATCTATTTTAGACACATAAGGCACAGTTTGCTGTTTGAACATCTGAGCTATGTAATACTCAGGTGCACAAAGATAGCTTGTATGTCAGAGATTCATTCACTTTTGCTCAAATAGTCTAATTATATAAACATTTGAATGATCAAATACATGAAGGATCACATTTCCACATTACCCTCTTTATTAGTCAATTTATTTTCACACAAAGAGTTAGTAAACCATATAAGATTTTCATTATGAGCAGTGAACATCTCATCTACATATCCTTTGTGACAGAGGGATACTAATTTGAAAGCATCAGTACCTCCATGAAAAAAATACATTTCAGGATACACAGTTCATGGAGGTTTCGGTTTCCTGACATCAATGACGTCAATAGTCAGAAAGTCTATCATGGGAGCAACTAGTATAAAGAGTATTTTACTTGCAGGTCAGTGGCACTGTGTTGTTTATGCTGCCAACAGATGTTCTGTAGTTTATTAAAAGTAGATAGTGTTTGGTATTTCTAATGTTATACACCTGATAACTGATATAATGCACAGCAATTCTGAAATAGGACTGTTTCATACTAACATAAGAAGAAATGGGTTTTATGTCAGATGCAACAAATAAATAAAATGTCAGATGGCTCTTAACTTAAGGTTATTTACAATATTGCTCAAATGGTGCAAATCTATAATGTAACGGGCCTGGGGGAGGAATAGACAACTCACGCAGGTCTTACCTGATCACAATGCAACCACTGAGGGATCCACAGAAGGATTCCACATGAGGGTGAATTGATTATCCTTGAAGTCTTGTACTATCTGTCCTTATACAGATTCCTCACTGTCTCGCCGTACTTGGCTACTTACCATCTATCCGAAAATGCCAAACGGCAACACCCTGCAGGAAATAAACACAAAACACACAAGGACAAAAAAACAGCAAAGACAGGGACCACTTACCTGAAAGGTCTTGTTTCCTTGAGGGGGGGCAAACAGAACAAATACCTCCCCACACGTCTGACTCCCCTTAATCTCCAGATAGTGTATCCCACCCACTCTAGTCTGTTAGCAACAACAAAGCTCTAACACCTGCACTGGGTCTATGTGTAACAATGCAGCAGACTAGGTGTAGTGTACTGTACCTGACCAGACCATACTTACTGTAATACACAATGGAGTGGATAGGAGAGAACAGGAGCATACAACAAACAGCAATAGCAAGACAACTCTTACACAAAGTAGTACAACTGGAGCCAAGGGCACATATCCCTATTTCTGATTTGTGGCTAGTACGGCGGGCATATGGTGGCAGCAATGGGGTCTACACTGGTAGACATGTATCTCCAAATGGGATTTAACAGCAGGAGGAACAGACTAATGGTGATTAGGGTAGCAGGTCTAGTGTCTAATTACACAGGTCTGCAAAATTTAAGGTATTGAACGCTTTTTTTAATACCACTTTTATATTATCATTATTATTAATTTTCATTTATAGGGCGCCACTAGCTATCCGTAGCGCCGTACAGGGACAGACAGAAACACGATACAGGGTGAGACAGCACGGTACAGTTAACAAAAAGCACAGTAACTCAGAAACTCAAAGTACAGCTAGATGAGAGGTGAGTGCCCCAAGCGGGGTAGAGAGAGGGGTAGAAGGGCAGAAGGACCCCATGGAAGAGACAAGGAGCTGAAGAGCAGAGTTAAGGTGGTGGAGAACAGAAGGAGAGGAGGCCCTGCTCGAAGGAGCGTACAATCTAATCGGAGGGTAGGACGGACAGAGACGCAATGGTAGAGAGAGGGAATGGGGAGAACAGAGGCAGAGACGGAGAGGGGGGAAGAGGAGAATGAAAAGGAGGGAGGTAAGAGGTGGACAGGAGGGAGGGCAGGAGTGGGAGGGGTGTAGGGGGAGACTGGGAGGAGGTCAATTAGGTGGGGGACTGGAGGGCTTTAAGGAAGAGGTGGGTTTTTAAGTCCCGTTTGAAGCTAGACAGGTTGGGGGAAGTTCTGATGGAGCGGGGGAGCTGGTTCCAGTGGAAGAGGGCAGCGCGGGAGAAGTCTTGGATGCGAGCATGGGAGGAGGTAACCAGGGGGGAAGAGAGGCGGCGGTCATTAGCCGAGCGCAAAGGGCGGGATGGAGCTTGAATGGAGATTAGGTTGGAGATGTAGGGAGCAGTGGAGTTGGAGAGGGCCTTGAAAGTAAGAGTGAGGAGCTTGAACACGATTCTGTAGGGAATGGGGAGCCAGTGGAGGGATTGATAGAGGGGGTAGACAGAAAAGGAGCGACGAGAAAGGAAAATGAACCGAGCGGCAGCATTATTAATTATATTAATAATAATTATATTCTTAATTATACTCCTGTGTACATCAAGAAATAGTATATAAAAAAAAATTACCACCTCACATTTATCTATAAGGGGGTTACATACATTTTTAAGCAAAAAAAAGAAGTTTAATTGTTTTTGACATATTCATTGTGAAATATGAAGAAGTGTAGATGACATCACTGAGTTTTTGTCTTAATTACATAATAAAATAACAATAAAATCAAACAATAGAAAAAAAATCATAATTACAGAAAAAATTGTTAATATCTTGTTTTTTTTGTCTTCAAACTTCGTTTTGTCGCTTTTCGCTTATAAGTTTTTTCTATGTCGTCTCTGTGTATCATCCAGCAGTAGTCAGCCAACATGCCGACGTCCCAAATGACCTTGGTATCTTCTTTCTACATCTTTAACGTCTTGGTGGAACCGTTCATCCTGTTCTTCACTGTAGTCTCCGACATTATTCGGTAAATGCTCAAAATGGGAATTCAAAAAATGTACCTTTAAACTCATATTACAGCCAAGGTTTATGTAACTATTAAGCATTTCCCTGACAATTTATTTGTAGTTTGGATCCTTGACATAGCCTAAAAATGTTGAAATCACTTGTTTGAACGAAGTCCACACCGAAAGTTCCACAATATTGATTATATGCCCGAAATGTTCATCTTTTATTAACTTTCTAATATCAGGGCCTATAAATATGCTTTCCTTCAGTTTAGCATCGGATATATTAGGGAATTTGGTGCAAAGATATTTGAAAGTTTCTCCATCTTTAGGCAGTTCTTTTACAAATTGTTTCATCAGTCCTAATTTTATATTTAGAGGTGGAAGTAAAACTTTATTTGGATCTATTAAAGTGGATTTGATGACATTATTTTTTCCAATTTTCAAACAGGCCAATTGCTTTTTTGCCAATGTAAATTTTTAGCTCTGCTATTCTACTAGTACAAAAATATATGTTAAATTAATAATTAGAGATGCTCAGGCTCAGTTACCGAGAACCAAGTCCACCCAAACATAGCAGATCCAAGCACCGAGCCGGCTCGGAACTTTCGCACGCCTTCGGAATTGAAAACGAGGCAAAACGTCATTGTTACATCAACGGATCTGGCAAGTTTTGGATTTCATAAGTACCGCCCTCCATGACGATCCAGCGCCATTTCACAGAGAGACACAGAAGGGGTAGCATGGTTCTAGTGCAGTTGGGTAGCGTCATAGCTAGAAAAGAAAGAGGAGTGGTAGCAGTGTTCTTCAAGGTATCCAGTGACATTCTACAGAGTTACTCACACAGAAACAGGAGAGCTCCATTGCTCCATTGCTAATTGTCATTGCTGAAATAGAAATAATAGGGCTGGCAGCCTTGTTCAAAATCTGCAGTCACATTGTACTGTGTTATATAGCTAACACACAAACCAGAAATTCAAATAACAAGGCTGGCATTGTTTTTAAAAATCTACTGTGACATTTTAGTGTGCCATAGCTCACTCAGAAATAGGAGAGGTGGCAGTGTTTAGTTCTGAAACAGAAATTGTAATAATAGGTCTGTCAGTGTTCTTTAAAGACTCCAGTGACATTCTACTGTGCCATAGCTCATACAGAAACAGGAGTGGTGGCAGTGTCCTTGTAACTCTGCAGTCTTCGGTCACATTGTTAATGTCACTCTCCAGTCTCAGTCATGATTATACTAATCCCTCTACCTCATGTGCTAAAGCCTATGTTCAAGTGCATAGTGGTTTTAAGTCAGGGAAACAAAAATGTAAATAAAAAGCTTGTACCTTATAAAGAAAAAAACACCTCTCTAAAAAAGGTGAAAGTTTACTGTAGAAAAACATAAAATTGCCAACATGCCATTCTGCCCAAAAAATTACTAAGCATGCCAGCATCAGCTAGCTCCCTTCTCTCAGCTAGATCTCAGCACCTGCAATCTATACTGTCATCATATTCACCCTCATCAGTGTGTACATCATCCTCAAACAATACTAATTCATCCCCACTGGAAACCACCATAACAGAAGTCTGTGTACTTTGATGTAATTGCCGGTAATGACCGTCCTCATGGAATTTGTAGTTTATTTAAGGTACAGCTGTCACGATGTTTGGGCAATTCTTTTAGACCAAACCAAATGTCAAAATGTTGTGCTGACTCCGTATCACCACTGGGTGTCTTTCAAAAACTATGTTTTTACTAGCAGCAGTTGCCAGAGAAACTGAAGGAGGAGACGTTGTTGTGTCATGTACCACTTGAGCTGTCAACGTGCTGACCAGGAGCTCATTGCATCTCTTGAGATCTGGGTCAGATGGAAAGAAAGAGAAGACATAGCTCTTAAACCTAGGATCAAGCACAGTTGCCAAAATGTAGGGATCCGATTTCAAAATGTTGATAATTCTTAGATCCTGGCGAAGTGAATAAAGTACTTAATCTACAAGTCCAACATAGTTAGCGGAATTACTTTGTTTCATTTCCTCCTTCAGTGTCTCTAGCTGCTTTTCAAAAAAGTCTAATTAGGGGAATCACTTGACTCAAGCTATGAGTGTCTTCACTTTCTTCACAGGTGACTACTTCAAGGGGTTTCAGCACCATGCACAACATGGAAAGTATTCTCCACTGTGCTGGACTAATGTACATTCCCAATGAAATTCTATTCTTCTTGCAGCTGCTGCATTCTCCTACATGCTGTTGCAGAATGCCGAAAATGTCCTGAAATATTTCGGGACACAGACAGCATCTCCTGCAAGTCACTGTCATTTTTAAAAAGTTTTGTACCACCAAGTTGATTGTGTGAGCAAAACAGGGAATGTGATGGAATTCCCCCCGCTGTAATGCTCTAACAATTTTGGTGGCGTTATCAGAAATCACATATCCTCAGGAGAGTCCAAGCAGGATAAGCAATGTTTCAATGACATACCTTAGTTTTTCAAACAGGTTGTCAGTGGTATGTCTCTTAGTGAAGCAGATGATACACAGAGTAGCCTGCCTCTGAAAGATCTGGCGTTGTTTGTTAGATGCTGCTGCTGTTCCTGCTGCTGAAGGCGATTTACCAACCCAGTGGGCTGTCACAGTCATATAATGTTTAGTTTTCCCAGTTCTGCTTGTCCACATATCTGTGGTTAAGTGTACAGTGGGTAGAATGGCATTTTGTATCCCAATTATTTTCTTTTTTGTAACCTCATGGTGCAGCGAGGAATTGCTTGTCTAGTAAAATGGTGTTAAGATGGAATTTGGTAATGGGGACATAGGATCTCAACTAACTGTCTTATTCCTGCTGCATTAATGGTGGATATTGGATGCAGATCTAATACTAGTTTAGTCGCCGTGGCACCTGTGATCTGCTGTGCGACTGGGTGACAGCTGCCATACATGCTTCCTCTTGCAAAGGATTGTTTAACAGTAAATTGTTGTAAACTACTAGTAGTCTTCTTCTTGGTCTGCTTCTGGGTTGAAAATCCACCCCCAGCAGCAGGAGCAGCAGCAGTAAGCTTAACGCTCAAGGATTCTTCTGAGGAGTCCTGGATAGTGTAGGAGTCCTTAGCAACTTGGATACAGGAGTAACTCTGATCACTTATGAGGATATTGATGATGAAGGTGTTCGCAGTGTAGATTACAGGTGCTGGGATCTAGCTGAGAGGAGGGAGGTATCAGATGCTGGATTGCTTGTTGTTATTTGATTTTAGCAGAAGTTTCTGATTTTCCCAAAAGCTTTCCATGAATTTGCTTCAAATGGCGTAACATGGATGAGGTTCCTAGATAGTTAAGGTCCCTACCTCTACTGACTGTGGCTTTACAATGCTACAAATGGCTAGACAACTGTTGTCAGGATTTGGGTAAAAATAATTCCACACATAAGAGGTGGATTTTTTGGTCTTATGCACAGGCATAACAATGGCCTTCTTCTTATCACTGGCAAGAACTGCTTCCACTGGTGCATGACTTTCCACAGTAGAGTTCATTAACATCACTGTTTGTTTAGGTGCCTTAAGCTGATTGTTAGCTTGTTTTGTGGGGGCCCTAACAAACCAAGCACTTCAGCCATAACAGTTGCACTCCTTGTTGCTGGAGCACTTGCTTTGTTAAATTGTACATGTCTTTGTCAATATTTTACATAAAGTTGGGTGGGAGGGCCCAAGGACAATTCCATCTTGCACCACTTTTCTTTTCTGCCACTGCTGTGTGACAACATTTCCTAGATGTGCTATGAACTGCTGTGTGTTTGTGTCATTGCTCTTTTGCTTAGCATCCAGCCAGCTCGCTGCAGTCTTTGTCCGAAAGTGGATGAAAACAATATTGTGACCTGTGAGGTGTTCAAAATTAACTGGATATGACTGGAAATTAGTGTTATTGAGGTTAATAATGATGCAGGGAAAAAAAGGAGCAAAATTATGTGATTTTACGATATTTTAGCTATTTTTTCTAGAAAATACAGATCCAAAACCATAACCAAAATATGCAAGGGCGGTTTTGCCAAAACCAAAACCAAAACAGAAACTTTTCCAGATCCAAAACTTAAACCAAAACCAAAACACGAGGGTCAGTAAATATCTCTATTAATAATGGGGTAGAATACATTTATAAATGATAGGGTCAAATTCATTTGATGGGATATGATGGAGGGTGGGCTATGGATTTTGTTTCAATGAAAAATCAGTGGACCAACTGGACCAACCTAAGCTCACTCTAAACCTGCCACTGTAACCTAACAGCATTTTTTTTGGGTTGCACTGCTTCCAAGCTACATGAAAAAATATAGTTGATACTCACCCAAAAACCCACCATATCGTAGACATTCTTTGTTCTACCCTATGTCGAAGTCAGCAAATTGGATAAAGTCATTTCAATTAAAATCGAGCAAACTTGGTTGTCTTTGTCTGAAAAGATGCGTACGGTACGCTACGGCGTACAAGGGCACGCTACGGCGTGAAAGGGCATACGCAGCTACTACACGTGGCAGCAACAGTATTTGGTCTTTTACCATACATTCGCACAAACACGCATACTTATAAAATAGTACACATTAATGGTAGTTGCAACACATAGTCAGTTATGTCGAAATATAGTAGTATTTATGTGTTATATTAAAGTTACATGCATATTAGTGAAATATATGGAACAGGTTGAAGGAATCATATCATGAGTGGTATCATAATAAACCTCTTAACATTTCCTACTGTTTGGTTCACTCTGCTCAGGAATCGCAGAGTGTATACGCAAGTTATGAATGATAGGGAATTATGGACTACTTAAGACTAAGGAATCTTGGCGGGAAGAGCAGAGCATACCCCCCTGGAGAGATGACCCCCTCCTTTGGATTCCTTAGGATGAAATAGCCAATTATTGACAACCCCTTGGACCTTCCTGAAACCTGGACCAATAGATGCAAGCTATACCATCTTCATTGTATTACTGTATTTCTGTGTGCATATAAGCAGCAGCTTCACATCTAGTGTTCAGACATCTTGTCCCCAAACTTCAGGATTGAATGACTGCACACTGGATCCAGAGCGTCTGCGATAAGTAACGGCTGTATTTATTATCACTTCGCTTGAACATATTATACTACTTTTTGCGAATAAATCTTTGTGCGTTGGAAACACAAATCGAGGTTCGACAATCGTTATTGGTTAGCGACAATACGCACTTAACACCTGTTTCTTCTTCATCCCATAGGGTGGAATTTAATCAACCATGAAATGTCTCCGAAATGTTCAAGAGACACTTTGAGGCGGATATTTGACAGACATCTCTGGTATGGGGTGCGAGGGAAAATGAGCAGAGATGTCTACCGTAATTGCTGGTGATGTGTGTGGCACGATGTCTACGCGCCACCTCGCCGGCAATTGAATTCCCCCCATAGGTGTGATATTTTCCACACAGTTCGGCACCCCACACGCTGCAGAATAATTTGCATTGTGTTGTGGTTTCATGGAAGCCCAACATGAGCAATTGTTTCTGCCAAATCAGCTTGGCCAAAGGAAGTGATTAGGAGTTAGGTGTCCATCAGATAGCCATACTAGTAAACCAGTCAGGAATTTTTGACCATTCCAGAAGATGTCAGACTGCAGCAGCAATTTCATTTATAAGGCACCAGCAATATATGACAAAGATATTTGTTTTTATTATTATAATACAGTTTTTATGAAGTGCAAACATTTTACATAATGCAATAAAAACAGTTATTACATAGAAAACTAAAAAAGGGAATAGAAGAAACTGTTAGTGACAGCTTATGATTTGAGTGGAAGAAAATTAGCAAAAGAGAAAGAAGGTTTGGTGGCTGGTAAAGGGCATTTGTAAGAATAAGAAGCAGAGAGGCGATGACATTAATATGGGGACATTTCTCTGAGTTTTAAATGTCCTCTTAAAGGTTGGGAAACTGGAGCAGATGCTGTTCGGAGCAAAAGTTTTAGATAAAATGGGGCCTGGGCAGCATTCAATACTGGATGAGCAATTTCACATTGTCAGCCACAATACACATACCACATTGCATTTTACATTTTAAACCATATTTATTGGCAGCACGGTGGTACAGTGTTTAGCATTGCTGCCTCACAGCTCTGGGTACAATTCCGGACATGAACTTATGTGTAGTTTCCATATTTTGCACATGTTTGTGTGAGTTTTCTCCCACTCCAAAAACATACTGGTAGGTTAATTGGCTGTTAACCCAAGATGTGTGTGTTAGGGAATTTAGACTGTAAGCTCCAATGGAAAAGGGACTGCTGTGAATGATAAATTATCTTTTTACAGCACTGTGTAATTTGGTGTCGCAATATAAATAATAATATTGCACATACTTTTATTGTATTTTACGATTTTTTAACTACACCATACCACATCCTTTTCAGTTAGAGGGGAGGCAAATTTCCACTTTAAAATCATCATCATCAATATTTACTTATATAGCGCTAGCAAATTCTGTAGCACTTTACAATTAGGAACAAACACAATAATATACAATACTGGGCAGTAGTCAAAGTGTAAATTTAGAAGTGACGCAATGAAAACTTACAAGTGGCGGTATGAAAAATGTAATGGGAATGTAAGTGAATGGAGTTTGATAGTTTTACAATGGAGGCTGTAGGAGAAGTGGCGATATGGCATACCACCGTATACACCCCCACTTCGACCACTGATACTGGGTAATACAGACAAAAAGGTAATAGGACCCTTCTCACAAACTATGGGACAATGGGAGTTGGATACATGAGGTTAAGTCTACATATTGCAAATTGGTCTAGCCGAATTGGAAATTAAAAAGTGATTTGTATGCTATATGATCCAGTCAAAACAGCAAAGTTGGTCAGAGGGTTGTTGTCTTGTTGGAATTGTGCAAAGGGTGGTAATAGGGTAACCTAGGGAGGTTAAGAGAGTGGTTAAGGAATATTATAAGTTTGCCTGTAGAGGTGGGTTTTCAGAAAATGTTTGAAGGTTTGTAGACCAGAGAAAAGTCTTATTGTATGAGGGATGGAATTCCATAGAGTGGGTGCAGCTTGATAAAAAGTCCTGTAACAGGGAATGGGAGCATGTGATGAGAGTAGTAGAGAGATGCAAATCTTGTGCAGAACGGAGGTTTGAGACAAGTGAGGAGATATTTTGAGACAAGTAAGGAGATGTATGTTTGTGCAGTTTTGTTGATGACCTTATAGGTTAGTAGAAGTATTTTATATTGGATTTGGTAAAAAAACAGGCAACCAATGTAGAGACTGATAGAGTTGCTCAGCAGAGGAAGAACGATTTGCAAGGAAAAACAATCTAGCTACTGCATGCAAAATAGATTGTCTGTTTTGTGAAAGACAATTAAGGAGGAAATTGCAACAGTCAATGTGGGAGATAATGAGTGCATGAATTAGAGTTTTTGCAGTGTCTTCTGTAAGATATGTGCGTATTCTGGATTATGGTTCTTAAATGTATGTAACATGATTTAAATATAGAGTCGATGTGGGGAACAAAGAATAGTTCTGAGTCAAGGATCATACCTATGCAGCAAGCTTACAGGGTGGGATTTATGGTCATGTTGTGAACAGAAATATAATTGTCAGGTAGTTAACTTTCCCTGGTGGGTGGCAATATTGATAACTCTGTTTTAGAAAGATTGTGTTTAAGTTGGAGAAAGGACATTCAAGATAAAGTGGCAGAAAGACAATCAGTAACGTGGGACAACATAGATGGTGAGAGATCAGGAGAGGATAGATAAATTTGAGTATCATCTGCATAGAGATTATATTGAAATCCAAAGGAGCTTATTAATTTCCCTAGAGAAGTGGTATAGATAGAGAGCAGCGGAGGACCTAGTAGTGAGGATTGTGGGACTCCAACTGATAAAGGAAGTGGAGCAGAGGTGGATCCAGAGAAATTAACTCAGAAAGACTGATTAGAAAGGTAGGATTTAAACCAGGCTTGGACAGTGTCTTGCAGGCCTAGGGATTGTAGCGTTTGTATTAGAAGAGAGTGGTCAACAATATAAAATGCAGCAGAGAGATCCAGGAGAATTAGAAGAGAGTAATGGCCTTTAGTTTCAGCAGTGATCAAATCATTTACAGCCTTAGTCAATCTCTGTGCAGTATTGAGAGCAAAAGCCTTACTGAAGAGAATCCAATAGGTTGTGGAAAGGGAGTGTGTGAGGTGAGTGTAGGGAAGTCTCTCTAGAAGCTTGGATGGACATGGGAGCTGAGAGATGGGTCAGTAATTTGAGAATTTGGGTCAGAATTTTGTTTTTTCAGAACAGGAGTAATCACTTCAATAATGATGGGAAGATAGCAGTAGAGAGAGAGATTACAGATTTTAGCTAGATGTGAAGTGAGCACAGCCGGCACAGATCTATCAACTTGTGTGTGTATAGGATCAAGAAGACAGGAGGTATAGTAGGAAAAAAAAAGAGTATTTGTGGGATCAAATGAAGAGAGGGTGTCAGAGGGTGCTGGGAAGGAATTGAGCTGATTGTTTGTCAAGGTAGATGATACCATTTCTCTTCTGATCTTATCTTGTCGTTGAAGTAGGAAGCAAGACTGTTGGCACGGGTAGTACTCGAAGGGTTTGGGGTGGGAGGGTTGAGAAGAGATTTAAACATGCTATAAAGGAGTTTGGGGTTAGAAGCCTGAGCAGAGATGAATGATTGGAAGTATGTTTGTTTTGCAGTGTCCAAAGCATTTCGATAGGTGTGATAGATAGAAATATATGTGAAGAAATCATTAGAGGTATGAGATTTCCGCCAGTGACATTCTGCTTTATGGGAACATTTTTGAAGATTTTGTGTTACTTTAATGTGCCACGGAAGGCTTCGAAGTTGACGTGAAGCAGTGGCGGATCCAGGGGGGCTCGCCCCCCCTAGCAGGGGCTTGCTGCCGGCGGCTGCACACTATGTGCAGTTCCGTTCAGCAGAGAAAGTTAGAGAGAGAGTCCTGCCCAACTGAGCAGCCGGGCAGGACTCTCTCTCTAACTCTCTCTGCTAAAAGGATCTGAACATAGTGTGCAGCCGTCAGCAGCCTTAGGTGTCAAAAGGGGGCGGGGCTAAATCGCCCCACCTAAATCGCTCCTGGTACAATTAACTTCTGGATCCGCCCCTGACGTGAAGTATGAAGAGTACCTGGAGCCACTTGATCAAGGGCTGTTGATAGGCTTTGGTGAAAATGAGATACTGCTGTATCAGGGGAGGAGAATGTCAGGATTGGGGAGAAAAGGTGTTGGAGAAAGGTGGAAAACTGTTAAAAATTAATAGTTACAATTTCTGCAGGTATGTTGAGGCTTGGTAGAGTTTGACAGCAGAGAGGTTAAAGTAGTGGGGGGGGGGGGTGAGCATATAGCTGATAATGTGATGTTCTGAGAGGGGAAAAGGAGTGTTAAGGAAATCAGAAACTGAGCATAGTCTAGAAAAACCAAGATCAAGACAGTGGCCATAATGATGAGTAGAGAATTTAACCCACTGGGAGAGGCCGAGGGAGGAGGTTAGAGAGAGTAGTTTGGAAGCAGCATTGGAACATGGATTAGCAAAGAGGGTTTTTAAATCACCCAGGATGATAGCGGGGATGTTAGCAGATAAGAAGTGAGGTAGCCATGCAGATAAATCTTCAAGAAATTGTTGGAGTGGCCCAGGGGAGTGATAGATCACAGCAACACACATAGAGAATGGATAAAATATCATGCCTGTACTTTTTTGTCTCAGTTAATTATAGAGCCTGTGTTATTATATGGTCACTGGAAGAATCTAAACAATATTTGAGGCAGTTGTAATACTTTGCAATAATATTGAAAAATGTTGGAGGTTATTGCCCACATCTGCAGGAACTGGTCAGACTGGTGGTCAGTGGTCCAACACACACTCTGGCTATAGTGCTCACATAGTGCCTGTTCTAATAGGTGAAACAATGGTTTATTCTATTCTAATAGGACTCTGTTAGGCTCCAAAAGCCGTGTGGCAAGTATAAAAAGCCAGGTGGAACACTTGAGAAATACGTGCTGTGGAGAACACTGAAAGACATATATCTGCCACCAAGTAAAATATTCAGATAGATATCTGATGCCAAGTCAGATGTGTAAAATCTGTTCTGGAACAATTCTAATATGATTCGTATATGGTACAAAGTCTAACATGAAAAGTCTTTCATGATGCCAAGTTTAATATGCAAATCCTTGTCTAATCCCTAGTCTAATATGTTGGGCCTTATGTGGTACCAAGGCTATTTGCAAAGCCTCATCTGGTGCCATTTATAACATACAGTATAGGAAGATAATTGTACTTATCAACCCCTTTTCTATACTACCAGTCGTCGTACCTCTTTATTCAAGCTATCTGGCTCCTGCCAGATCCAATCTGTTGCCTGCCCTGCACTGAATGCCAAGGGCTAATCAGAGCTAAGATCAGGACAGTATGACTGATCAGCTGTCAGCCCATGAAAGAATTTGGAGGCTTCTATGAAATGAGAATGAACAATCACGTTTATTTAAAAATGAGTTACACCTGGATAATATTCAAACTTTCTTAGATTAAGAATGCAAGGTATAAGACACTTTCTTTTTTAGGGGGTAAAAACACTAATATTTATGGTATGAAATAGTAAAAATATATTTTTTTTAACAAATGATACATGCTTACTACAAAATAAGATGTTACTGAGAAAAGAGTTACTCTTATAATTACACAATTACACAACTTCACTTTTTAAGCAATAGAGTTCCCTTTAGCTCAAGATCGAGCTATCACTGCCTTCTTCCACATTCTCATCTTGTCAGCCATTTTTGGCTCACTTTAATCATCAATGTTGATACTCATGAGGTTATCAACAAATGTATCCCTTTTTTCTGATTTTTAAATAAAAGTACATAGTTTCAACTTGCTTTCTTTGCATAACATTAAGTAGCACATAATTTTATGTAATTTTACATATGAGTAACACAGTAAACAATTCAATCAAGCTCCTTACTCACCCAAAAAACTCACTTATTTATATTGATGCAATTATTTTTAGTTTTCCAGTATATTCAGCATGATCAAATATCATGTGTGAGTTATCAAGAATAGAGGCACAGAATTATTTTCCAATTAAGAAACTAAAACTGGCAAGGAGATCTTTTGCTTTATTTCAGCTCTGCTTCAGCACAGAATTCTTGTTACTGTGATGGACACTGGTTTTTCTACATTATTATGGGTCTATATATTCAACCCACAGGCCCATGATAGCTGTATGCGTGGTTAGCATAATTGATATTGGATTTTTTAACTGGGTTCTAAGAAGGACTCCTTCTGGTGCATATGTACCTAATCAGTTTATGGAGATGGATGCAGGCAGCCTGTTCGGTCCCTCCGTAGGTTGTCACAGCGCATAGTGCTCACTGCAGGGGCATCATTCATTCATAGAATATTGTACTACAAGACCTAGTGCAATATTCTATAAATGAATGACACTGCCGCATTTAGTAGTATGCGACTTGACAGCCTCTTTCATTACAACTGGACTACACCTTGGTTTTACCTGAATGTTGGACAATGTGTGAGGGAACACCATCCGGAGGAACTTAAACTAGACTTACGGAAGCCAAAAAATATCCACAAACTCATCAAAGCTAAAGACCTTAATAAAATCTCTTCCAGGGCTCCCTGCAGCAACTGCTAAATATGTTTGAGAGAATGTGGCCTCTAAGAGGTTGACAAATATACACAAAGACATTGCATGGGTGGTTATCCAGGGGGGTTGCCACTCAGGAAGTTCAAACACTCCTGGATATGTTCATTGCCCCTTATGCATTACTAGCAGGGAAACATCTCAGCATAATTTTTGGGACACTCCCAATGTACAGGCATTGCTGGATGCCTTGGAACATGAACCTGCGAATTGTGTGCCTAGGACTGTCACAGGCTGATCCACAGCCTTAAGTATATTAAAATTAAAAAAATATCGTATTAAAAACATATAATGGGCAAACTACATATTACAATATAAAATTCATATATTAACCGAAGTCCAAGTGGATTGACAAAATGGACTCCATGGGAAATCTCTGTTGTTGTATAGTAACCCTATAGTGCACGTTTAGGGGAATCCATCTGTAAAAGCTTCCTCAATTTGGACTCCAATAGTTTTCAAGGAAAGTCTTAAAAGGTGAAGTTAACATCAAATATTAAAATCAATATTAGGATCCACCACAAGGATCTCTGATGAAAACACAACATCTATGGAGAAACGCGTAAGCTCATTATCTTGTTTGCAAGTGGAAAAGGACCAACTAAAGAATCCATGTTACAAGGAAACTGTGGGTCAAGTTATACAAAACAGAAAAGTGTGGATCCAGTACATTCGAACGATCTATTACAACAATTCTGTGGTGGGTAAGGAGATTGCCTGGCTACTGGCTGTGCTATTTACAGCATGTGAAGGGGGACTTTTAATCAGCTGAAGTCTGCAGGGTGAGAGACTGCTGACACAGACGGTATGTGTCCCATCTGAAGACTGCTCCCATTAAAACAGACTCTGGGACGATATGTTCCATTAACACTCTAGTTCCTTCAATATAACAGAGTTGATCCTTGTGGTGGATTCTAATATTGATTTTAATATTTGATGTTTTCTTCACCTTTTAAGACTTTCCTTGAAAACTATTAGTCAAATATTACTATTACTATTAGTCCAAATTGAGGAAACTTTTAATATATTTATGGTGGTATTTTTATTTGGTTTAAGTGATATATGCTCTTTTATTTTTTGTTTTGTTTTTTACTACTAAGGGAATTGATACTCAGTTATCCCAAGAAAAAAGCAGCAATTACTATTACCAAAATCTGTGAATCTGTTAATCTGTGGCTTTATAGAAATGTACTTATTGTACTTCTTCTCATCACTCACGTAAGGGTTTTGGTTATACATATATATATAGTGTGCTATTTATATATATCTATATATCTATCTATCTATCTATCTATATATATATATATATATATATATATATATATATATATATATATATACATACTTCCCTTTCAAGATCACATCAGCGTTTATTTGGATAAGTAAAATTGTTGAACCACAGCCTGCTCGGAGATTATAACATCATGGACAGTCCTGAGGATTAAGAGGACGATTGATTTTGTCTCCTTCTTCCTCTTTGCCACTATATATCTTTTTTTTTTTCACTAATTGCGTAGGCCTGTGACTCTCCCTTCCTTACCCCCTCCAACCCTTTCCCCATCACTCTTTGAAGTTTTGTTGAAATGTCTTACCTATAATTTATGCAGCCTCCCGTTACATGTGTTAGTCCTTCAATAAAGCTTTGGGCCTGTGATCTTTGTACTTTTATACAAAATAAAGATACTTTTTCAATAAAATAAACAGATTAATCAATTTCCTTCAACGAAACCTCCTACTTACCCACCCTTCTATCTATGAAGCACTGTAAGGATTGGTCCTTGGCCACTGTTATATTCTTTTTACACCAGCTCTCTTGGTAAACTAATTTCTACATAGGGCAACTGATTCATCAAGGAATGCAAAGTGAACACAATTTGCATTTTTGAAAATTGAATGGAAATGGCATGCAGGTATGTCTGTATCCAACAAGAGGATCTCAAGAAATATTTCTAGTTGAATATGGTGTGGCAAAAAGGTCAGTTTGCCACAGTCCATGAAGGGAGAGACTGATAATTTCTCTGGGAGTCTGCAGGCTCAGGTAGTAGACAGGGTTAACTCTCTACACTTCACTACACATAGATCACAGGATCACAGGTGGAGCACCTGGATGTGATTTAGAAAGTTAGTGTTAGCTGAAGCTGTATTTTGGGTGGGGCAACCAACGCCAACCAGTGGCCGGTGACTATTTTGATTATGGTTTTCAGCTTTTTTCCATCACATTTGGAATTAGGTTTTGGGGTTATTTTTATTTTGCTTTGCTTTACTTTGGAATATGGCATGGACATTTTTTCTACTTGTTTATGGTTTTGGTCTTTTTTCATCACATTTGGAGTAGGGTATGGACTTTTTTGGGGGTACAACACTTATAAGATTGTACCATTCAGAAGAAAGAAGAACAGAATCGGTAAGTAAAATTGTTTTTTTAAAATATTTTTATTAAAATGTTGTCGTATTAGATAGCACTGAGTGGTTTATTTACATTTTGATTTGTGCGACTACTTGTCTCAGCTGGCCCTGGGTTTCAGGGCATGGTGGCACTTGTAGCTCTACAAGCACCAGCATCCCCATACTGTTAATGGCAGCTCAGCCTGGCTGGGACTTGTAGTTTCATAAGCTAAAATAGTGTTTTACACATGTTACACATACTTAGTTACCCCACACCAACCGCCCCAGGGGTGTAGGAAGAGTCCTAGTGCAGTCAGCTTAGGGCTAGGTATTCCTAGATCGGGGGCGCACACATTTTTTTTGAGGCCCCGACTCCCTGGGAAATCCAGCTCCGTGCTGAACAGTCCAAGGGTGGCAGAATTAGGCTTACTATGATTGGGGAGGAGGGGGACACTGTGTTTTTTCCATTCATTTATTTAAATGTTGTTTATTTTATATGTGTTGGGATTTCTTACATGTAGATACTTAGGCTGTTGGGATTTCTGCTCTGTCAGTATTTATAACGTTAGGTATTTTCTGCTAGTCAGTATTTTCAGTGTCAGCATTTCTTCCATGTCAGTATTTATAATGTTAGGTATTTCCTTCTTGTCAAAATTTTCATTGTCGGCATTTTCGTGTCAGTCATATTTACGTCTGTGTTTTCAGTGTAGGAAATATGAATACCACCGGTTAAGTTAAAGGACCCAGCCAAAAAAGATATATGACAAGGTCAAATTTCTTAATATCTGTCAATGTCAGACATTTACTTACGCAAAGCATTTTAGGTTGAATGGCCCTTTACGAGGAACTAAAAAATATGTTTTATGTTTGCATAGATGGGCCCAAAAACAAGCCTCATTGCCAATAAAAATATATTTGAAACAGAATAAATCGTTATCAGGGATATTGGATAATGTAAGATCAGAGCATAGAAGAAAGAAATTGTGTTTTCAGGGCACTCTTTTAAATTTAGTTATGTATGATAGACAATAATATTAAAAATATATCTTTATTAGTATAAATTAAAAACAATTATAGCAAAATATTAAAAGAAGAGAGAAATGGATAATGACTATAACAAATTAATTAAACTATTAAGAAGGTAGAAAACTACCCTGCTGTCTCGCTGTTGCAGTAATAATATAAAAATAATAAGCTGAGTCTGAATAATATTCCGGGGATCATAATGCTATTAAGTAGATATATTCCTACTTTTCCCCAATTGATAGGCCTGTTGTGCTGTGCAACAATATGCTCCGATTGAAATCAATAATCAAAGCCAGCCAGATTATATTGTCATGAAACTGGCACTAGAAGGACATATTCGTCACCTGCGCTTATGAACAGGTAAATATGATGTCCATGATGTGATATAGGCTGAATTCTAAAATAAATGTGTGTAGTCTAACAATTTGCGATATTGATACCTATAGTAAACAAAATAATGACTAATGATACTAAATCATTATTTTGCCATTTGATTATGCTCTGTTTGCTCTTGCTGTTCCTATGGTCCTGTGCTATTGTCCCATAGGAGGGTTTCTAATATCCCTATAGTGTTTACAGAGGCTAAGGACTGTGTTTACAAGAGGACTCCAGGTGCTACCACTAAACTCCAGTACTGATGACACATGCAGGGAATCGCCAATACACCGGTCACTATAAAAACCTGCTCAGTGCACTTTTCACTATTAGTTGTGCATAACACTTATAGTCACACTACAGTACTATACTAGGAAGTATAGCAGCTCTTTGTACTTCTTCAATGTTTAACCAATGACAACACATCCATGTACATTATTGCACGATTCACGCGGTTCAAACAGTGCAAACACCTCTGTGTACCTTATTACATGCTATGTGCTTTTCAACCCATGCCAACATCTTAGATTACCTTGGGGTGCCGCGGCCACCCTTGCAAAAGAGGAAGAAGAAGAATAAAAAAAAAGAACTTTACAATCCAGCGCCAGATCCTCCTCCTCACTGTTCTCACTGACTGCCGGGCGTGACGTCATCATGTCCAGGAGCAGCTGCAGAGAGGAAATCAGGAAAGAAGACCGCAGAAAATGAGGAAAGAAGGTAAGTAAAGGAACGGAGAGTGAAGGGGGACAGAGTGTGAGATGCTGAAGGGGGGGCAGAGTGATATGCTGAAGGGGTGCAGAGTGATATGCTGAAGGGGGTGCAGAGTGAGATTCTGAAAGGGGGGGCAGAGCGAGATGCTGAAGGGGGGGACAGAGTGAGATGCTGAAGGGAGTGGCAGAGTGAGATTCTGAAGGGGGGGACAGAGTGAGAGCTGATGAAGAGGGAGACACAGAGTGTGAGATGGCGAAGGGGGACACAGTGATATGATGAAGGGGCACAATGTGATGGTGAAGGGACCTAAATACATCATGCTTGCCAACTCTCCCGGAATGTCCGGGAGACTCCCCCATTTTGCGAGAGTCCCTCGGACACCCGGGTGAGTGTGGCAATCTCCCGAATTCTGCCCACTTCACTAGGAAGTGCCCACTTCCTAGTGAAGAGGGCAGAATTAGGTCCCAAACGCCGCAGTTCCCGATGAATCGCGGCATTTGGCCCCCCCCCCCTGCTGTCAAATGATGTTTGCGTCATGATATCACTGGGGGCGGAGCCAAAATGACGCGAATTTGGCCGCCGGGTCCCCTCACGCCCACCTCCACTGCAAGGCTCCCGGAAGAGAGCTGAAGAAGGTTGGCAAGTATGAAATACATCTTACGTTATTCTGACATAACTACTTAAAAAACGGGACTACCTGGCAATTATTTTGGCTTAGGGGTGCCTTGGGAAAATTATGGTGACCCTAAGGGTACTTCGAACTGAGAAAGTTTGGGAAACACTGGCATAATTCCTTACAATTGTCAACAACCTTTAAACATATTTATTAGTAATAAATTCCTGACACATTTGATCTCAATTCAGGAAACAATTTCTTACAAGCTGATTGTGGCAGAAATTATTTCTACTGCAACTGTACAATTCTGTCTCAGAACAAATATATTCCTGCAGCCATCTCACAGGGAAGTTGGCTTGGACATGTATTCAATAAGTGCCAATGATATCTGTGTACATTTTGCAGAAATGTGTCTGCTGATAAAAAAAAAATAACATTGTATTGCTTTCCTGCTTTCAGCCAAACACTTTGTTCATCGCACCAGCTGTGATGCAGGAATGTAACATCTAGAGAATGAAACATTTGTCAGTTGAATGTACACACAAGCATATTTCATCAATGTAATAAGAGACACACATCCAGCTGTTCAGTGGATAAGATCCAACACTTGCTTTCACTGGTTTGACCTGTTCAGTGACTTTGTGCCTGTTTTGCTCAAATGTATCTGTTTTTATTGGTAAGCACATAGATTTGTACAGCAAATTGGTCCTCTATACTTTTTCCTGAAGTCAGTTTTACTTCTAAGTCCTACTAACAGAAAGCAAGTGCAAAATAAGTTCTCATTTAAAAAGGTTAATTGACAAAAGATTTTAGAAATTAGGTTTAATTTAAGATTAGTAGTGAACATGTATTTATATGTGTTTGTGACCCATGTGTTATTAAAGCTATGCATACTACCTCACACAACAACATATGGGGGTAAATGTATCATAGTGCGGGTTGTACAAGTCGCCAGAAATCGGCGAGATGACAGCTTAAATTTAAAGCGGCGCTGCCTTGTAAAGGGAAGTTGACATGCTAGCACCAGCCCTGTTACCAGAGACATACTTGAATATTTAGACAGATGTTACAGTCAGTTCATCTTTGTTCGTAGGAGATAACTCGAAAAAATTGCAAGACATAGCTGGAGATGAAGCAAATGCAAAGGGTAGGTGCAGGAGTGTGGCTGCTACAGTATATGGAGGTGAGGCCAGTATCCCCCCCCCCCCCCACCCTGCAGGAGACCTCTTACACCCACGGGGCCCCCACTTTAATTCTTGAGCTACAAGGAGGATGAAGTCGTATCGCCAGTCCCCTACCCAAACATTGCTATGGGGCCTGATGAGGGCCAGTTCTTCGCCTGGTTAGATCCAAATGCTAGCAATCAGATTAGTGTCATGTTATAAATTGTAGACCTGGCGCTCCTAATTGAAAACAGAATATGCTTGTGTGAAATTGATATACAGAAAAACGGAGTCTAAAGTAAAGTTATGGGAGAAGTCCATAATTGTGCTATAGAATTCTAAAATTCCACAACTCTTCTTTTATTTCCCTTACATTAATGCTCTTCTCCAAGTTTATATTGGAAGTAAACAATGAACTAGGAGTTGTGTGTGTATGGTTCTCATTTCCCATAGACTGAAGTAGCAGTAGAATGCTAAATTTGAAAAAAAAAATATAAATGCAGGGGAAAGACAGCAGGCTTTACATGTTCTAAATGACTATCAATTGAAATTAACTTATGATTGGCTTATTGGATTGATGGACAGATCGACATAACATTTTTCCCACAATATATTTTATGGTATGTTCTAGTTATTCAGTTAATTAACCTGGATTTCTAATATTTTGATGTAGCAAATATATTTTGGAATGATGTAAGAAACGAGAGTACATCTGATTATTTGTGCTACTGATCTGCCACTGGCAATTAGCTTTTTTTTTTTTTTTAAATTATTTAAACTTATGGATATAACTTATTTTGTAGACACCATAAATTACTTGCCTAAAACTGATGTTTTGTTGTTATTGTTGTTGTTGCTGTTGTTATTAACTAATTGTATATTACAAAATAGTGCATGCCAATTTCTGGCAATTTCTGTAGTATCGCTTTTATCATACATTTAATTCTACAAAATGTATTTTGTGCCACATGCTTTAACCTTTTGTTATAACATAAACTTGACAAAACTTAATTTTTGTATCACATCACATTGCCTAAAATAAATAGATTTTATGCTACAAAATTGATTTTGTGTCTTTTTTCAAAATCTTGTCCACCAAATAAACACAATTATTTATGAGAGTGTGCAAAGTTAATTATGCTACTGCCAAACATGTTTTGTTCATCTAATTCAATTTGTAGACAAGATACGTTGTTGATAAATGGATTCTTATAGTTTTCTGCATGCCTATAGATCAGAAAAATAAAAGTGCTTTGTAAAGGTTTTTTTTCTCTGAGTCATTTATAATTTCCTGTTCAGAGCACATTCAAGTTTAAGATGAAATACACTGATCTGAATCATTGATTGTAGATAAATAGACATGAGAAGACTACTTAGTGACTCATAGAACTCAGAACACAATTAGTAGTATAAATAGCATGATCACAATATAGTGTGTGCAACAGTGTTCAACCTGATAGGTGCTTAATTAAAACAAACTTAAAATGCATCGCTAACTGTCAGATAGTAAGTGATGATGATGTTTACAAAAAAATACAGTATGTAAGGCATATCACAATGGAAAGTGAGTCTCTTCACTTATTATCGTTGTCCTGTCTGTCTTGCTCTCAGGTCTCTCTCTGCTCTCCCAGGAGGGGATTTTATAGGCTAAAAAAAGTGGAATGTTTTTTTATAAAAAACTTAGAAATGTGAAAGCTAGGTTAGGCAAGTCTAGTTAGGTGGGGTAAGGCATAGTGTAGGAGCAGCATGTAAATACTCTTGGGAGTTGGAATGGGATTTGATAATCTGAGGGTGATGGGGTCCTTGGTAGATCGAAGGACATGATTTGAGAAATATGCAGAGACTTCAGAAGAGATTTATGACGTTGCAACATCATGTACTTAGAATGTAAAAACCCAAACCTTAAATTGTAACCTGGAGGAATCAGAAATTCAGTGCAATGACTGGTAGAAGTTTGCAGCAAGGGCAGAACTATTGTAATAGCAGAGGTTGGAGCTTGTGTAGGACCCATGGCTGGGGGGCTCATCTGCTCTGTCTTTGCCCCATGTATTTACATTTTGGGATTTGGTAACCTGGAGGAATCAGAAATTCAGTTGAATGACTGGCAGAATTTTGTAACGAGGGCAGAACTATTGTAATAGCGGGGTTTGGAGCTGTTATAGGGTCCACTGCTGGGGGTCTCGTCTGCTCTGTCTTTGCCCCATGTATTTACATTTTGGGATTTTGTTCGGTCCGTACTCCACCTGTGTGCAGTTATGACTATGCCCCCTCTGATGTACACCGTGGTACATTAATAATGACTGGCAAGGTGGGGATAGGACCTGAAGGCCTAATCTTGATGTCCCGAGTTTATTGAGGGCCAGGGTCTGTGATTAGGGCCCTCCCTGATGGATGGCCCATCCTCAGGGAGCAGCACCCAAATTAAATGTCCTGTAACTGATAGTATGGAGCAACCCCGGATGGTGGTTCACATGTCTGTCTGTCAACCTATTTGAAGTTGTTTGTGATTAGCAATTCAAATAAAAGTGCAAGAGAAACCAGTGTGACATTACCCTTACAGGCTAATTACTTCGCCCCCCCACAAAAACAGGTTTAAGGTGCTATTAAATAAGATAAGTTAAAATGCAACTTCTCACCTGAACTCCGGTGATACCACAGCAGCAATCACAATAGCTTGCAGCAATCAGGCACAAGAGATACTTTTCCTGCTTTTTAATTTCTTTCTTTCCCCACAGATTAGGAGTTGTGACAACCTGGCTGGTACGAGGGTGAGTCAAAAATTATTTGCACTCTGGCTGTAGAATTTGTTTTAATCAACCTTCAGAAAAGACAAATACATTATTAATAATCTCGCAGCTTTCCAATACACTTTGTCCATCTGTCAACAAACTTTCGTATTCCCTCATTAAAAAATGTGTTAGGCTGAGCTGCGAGTCATGAATGGCGTCCTCTTAGGGGTTCTTTCAGGAGACCAAACAGGTGCTAGCCCGATGGGACAAGATCTGGACTATAGGGAAGATGCTTTAACACCTCAAAACAAAGTTTTTTGAGAGTGTTGACAGTATGAGCAGCAGTGTGCAGACATGCATTGTCCTGCAATAACACAACACCCTGCGTTTTGTTTGAATTTTAGGCTTCAGCACTTCAGTGAGCATCTCACTGTAACAAGCACTGTTGATTGTTGACCCTTTATTCTGATAATATTTCAATACTGGTCCTTAAGAATCCCAGAAAACTGTAAGCATCAATTTTCTAGCTGATGGTTGACTTTTGAATTTTTTCTTGGTTGGCGATTAAGGATGTTTCCATTCCATATTCTGCCGTTTACTCTAGGCTTGTAGTAATGAATCAATGTCTTGTTGCCAGTAATGATTCTTTATAAGAAGCTTTCGAGTTGCCCCCCAGGTTATAACATTAGTTATAATCAGTTAAGAAAATAAATTTCTCTGCCATACACAAAATGGATTGGAATATTAACAGCTTAGCTTACACAAACAGACATATCAGGTATTAGAACGTGGGATCACAAGATAGGTAAGAAAATTCCATTTTGTCCCATCATGTGTCTGTTTTAGTATAATTGCGCTTATTTATTCAGGTATGTAAATAATATAATATGTGAATAGCTTGGCACCTCCAGATGACAGCCAGTGTCAGGTGTAAAATGTTGCTCCTTGTGATAGGAAGAGCCGGGCAACTTGACACAATCCTTGCTGAATGTGGGTCAGGTGCATGAAATTCCTAACTCTGCACAACATGTAAAAAGCTAAAAATGAGATTTCATGCAGTAGCAAGAGCTTGAAGGTACGATGATTGTGTATTTTATGGACTTTTCCTAGTTCAGCTTACCTGATTTTCATACATCACCAGACGATAGTGTCAGTTTATACACACCTTTTGCACCAATGAGGCACACTTTAGGCACATATAGTGTGTGTGTGTGTGTGTGTGTGTGTGTGTGTAATGTTTGTGTGATGTTTTTGTGGTGCGTTTAGAAAAGTAATTCAGTCAACATCCACTCAACTTTAAGTCCAGAGTGAGAGATAGTGGAAAAGTAAAATGCATATTGCATCCTGCATTGCAACAAGAGCAACACAAGCTCCTTTATTGAGCTAATAGTCATGTCTTACTGGCTATATTAGGAAAAAATGACCAGCTTGCCCGTGTGTGCTCTAATCTAAGTTTCTGTGGATGTGGAGTCTCTGTACTCTAACATACCCCACAAGGATGGCATAGCCGCATGCCAACACTAAAAAAAACAGTCTAGCCACGGAGCCGACCCTGCATCTATCAGGTTCGTACTCAATCATAATTACTTTTCTTTTGGGAAAGACATACCTGCAGTGTATGGGAGGTGCCATGGGTAGTAAGATGTCACCTCAGTATGCTAATCTTTTCATGGCTAAATTAGAGGAAGAATTCTTATCAACTTGCACAATGAAACCTCTAGCATACTTCCGTTATATTGATGATTTGCTGCTAATCTGGACTGGCTCTGAAGATGAGCTGCTGACTTTCCACAAAAACTCCAGCAAATTTCACCCAACCATTAGACTCACTCTCAACTACTCACAATCGCAGATACATTTCCTGGACATGACCCTATACAATAAAAACAATACTATACAAACATCAGTCTTTCATAAACCTAAAGGCCCCTCAGCATATCTGAGATGGAACAGCTTTCCCCCAGGACACATAAATAAGTCCATCATTTACAGCCAAGCTCTGAGATACATACGGATTTGTCCAGACAATGAAGACAGAAAACAACACCTGCTATCACTGAGGAATACATTCCTACAACAAGGATACCATCCAATAGTTATAGATGAACAGATCCACAGGGCCACAAGGATCCCAAGCAGGAGCCTCCCGCATTACAAAAAGAAGGAGGCTAAGAGCAGGGTGCCCCTAGTGGTCACTTACAATCCCCACATGAACATCTTTGGGAAAATTGCTGCTGACCTTCAACACATATTTCAGAAAGACAATAGACTGCAGGAAATATTCCCAGATTTACCTCTCGTTTCATACAAACAGCCTCCCAATTTAAGAAATCTCCTTGTTAGAAGTGCCCTCCCATCACCATCGGAGACTGGCACGTTCCCTTGCAAAAACAAAAAATGCAAAACCTGCACCCATGTCCTACCAACAAACACAGTCCACATAATCACCACACAACGGGACTATAAAATCACTGACACATTCTAATGTACATCCTCCAATGTGGTGCACATGATACAGTGTACAAAGAGGGCTTCCCGGCTGCCCAACATACTTTCATTTACATGAGCTGCTCTGTTTTGCTATATATCCAATTGGATCTTCCATTGAGTACATTTTACAAATCAGGCGTTGGAGCTGACTCTGTTTCATCCATATTTGCCAGCAGCATTACTACATATGCCTAAATCTTTTTTACCTACACAATTCCATCATAATATACTGTTTAAGGACACTTATAAATCTTGAATTCAAATGAACAAAAAATATGGTAGAGACTATAAATGTTCTAATTCCCTCCAAGTTTGTAGAATACTTATTTCCCTGCATGGCACAAGAAAGGAATTATAGCAATTAATGATGTATTTGATCCAGGGGGCAAATTGTACACTTTTCAACAATTAAGGGAAGACTTGCACGACAAATGCTAAATTATATATGTTCCTAGAATTTCGCCATTACATAACATCATTACGATTGCCAAATAACCCTGATAATCTAGATGCTATATTACTTTCCTTAAGACCACACCCTGTAGAATTTCATACATATATATTGATCTTTTACACTCAGACACTGTAGTCTCATGGAGTTGAACACACAAAGCGTGGAAAGGGAATATCACAACATGTAAAATCCAGACACTTTATTTTGATAATTTGAATCCACATGAAAAACTATGACTTTGGCTTAACTTCAGGAGGTCCATTTTAAGACGATCCACAGAGCCATGTCCCTCAATCCAGGCGTCGGTTCATGGTTGAAGGTGAGATGGGAATGTGCCCAAAATGTAAAACACAAACTGCAAATCTGATACCCAATTTCTGTAGTTGCAGAAAAATCAACAAACTCTGGAATAAGGTTGTGAATTATATTAATCATACTTTCAAAATCCGGGCAAATATTTCTGAGGAACCCCTTTTCCTTGCCAATTTGACAATTGGAAGAAAGTTTTACCCTCCTCTGAGATATTACCTGCCCTAACAGTAATAATGACTATTGCTAAACAGCTGATTTTGAAGCATTGGACATCACCGGTCCTGTCTTCCCTTGGTGTGCTAAAGAATGAATTATTAAATATTATTTATCCAGACAGGAGAACCACGCTCCCTGACATTGAAAAAGGAGTAATACCATTCCACAAAAAATGGGAGTTATATATTATATATTGAATCATTAGACACACATATTCAATGCAATATATTAAAACTTTTTGAGTCTACTACAAGGTATCTTTTGCGACAACTGGACTGAGGCTAAGTAGTCTTTTTCTGCCCATTTATTCAACCTTCCAAATCTTTTGACTACTAAATTGAGATCCTCTTTCTACACTGCTCTCCACTTTCCAAACCACATGCCCTTCCATACGGGAACTTTCCTCAAATAGTATACTCTGGTTTGACCCTTACATGTACAACTACTGTCTCTTCAATTCCCTTTGTCATTTAACCACATTCCCCGATACCCCTTTTGGACATCTTTCTCTAGTAATTAAGCTATAAATTTACATTACATGATGTGAAATTTTATGGAGAATATGCTATTTACATGCTATGTTAAATCTATTAATGTATACAGTAATGCAAAGGCAGAATTCAATGAACAGTCCTTCAATTAGTTTGAGCCCCAACAGCTGACAATCACCCTGTGTTTGAGAGGGCAATTTAAGCAGGTAAAAATGGGATGGCAATCAGAGGGGCAGTGTATATGCTAATGTTGGGGAGGAAATGTCCCCTGGGTGTCAATTATGGTTTGACCAAAAATAGTCGAAAAAGTTTGATCTTCCATAACTTTTCTCAGACATATCCCGGAGACATAACTCCCCCTTCAATAAACCAGTCATAAACTCCAGCACATATACATACCAAATATGATGGAATTACAACAATATCAATCATTTCAAAAGATATGCGACTACTATGGTTTGCCTGTACATTTGTTATCTATACTTCACAAACCTTGTTCGGGTTTTCTGCCCTGAAATACAGAGTGGCACACTGATATCCCAAAATATGAATGTTCCTCAAAGTTAATTTTTCTTATATACCTGCATAGGTAGCCTTCATATTTTTGCATGGATCTCACCTACAGGGCTACTTTGTCTTCATAATACCTTAATTAGGTTGTCCATTCTAAATAGGAAATGGTGTATAGGATTAAAGGCAATGCATAGCTGTGATCTGCATATGTTGAGTTAGCTTCCTGAAAGACTGTCTGCTTAACGAATTACCTCCCAATGACTGACTGACTGAGAAAATGTTTCAAAGACATTTATCTGAAGGGAAATCATTTATATTCCTATTTATCAGTTCAATATTTTATTTGGGCCCTCACCCTGACATTCAATTACAGTTTAGCTCTTCCATTTAGTAAGAAGACTAGATCGTTATTTATACCCACACAAATACATCACTGTTGCTATATTTTACATTCTAAGACTGGCCAATATCAAGCATTGGGCTATGTTCAATTAACTTCACACCAACATTTGAATGTACTCTCAGCAAAATTTCCAGTTTTAAGAAAAAAAAAATATCTTAACTGCAACACGTGGGGAATTAGATGACAAATATCTAGAATAGATACAGGATTATACAATTTCTTTGCTTGAATAATGCAGCAGCTGCACTGGCTGAAACTCTTCAAATGCATTGTAATACGTTGAAATTCTAAAATGTGTCATAACATATAATACAGACATATTGTTGATATATACTTAGATTTTTTTTTTTTAATGAACCCCTTCTACTATTTTACATATTACTCTGAAATTATTGTTATATATGCCCACTATCTGGAATATTAGTAAGTGACATTTACTATATTGCCTATCTAAATGAAGACATTTCTTGTCTACCTGTAAGCAATATGACTCTTCCCACACATGCACAATTGCAGAGAAGCTCTGTTCTTATTACACAATATCCTATTTCAGAACCTTTCCTCTGTTCCATTTATCAGACTACCCACAGTATATTAAGTGATATGACATAAAACTTTGTTCATCTAATATAGCAGACTAACATTACTGTACTAGATAAATTAATTTTATCTGTCTTATTTACTTTAATATATGAATATAGGACATTTTATCCAGCATTCTTGGTATGTACGTACTATCACAATATAACATAATCAGGGTGTCCTGGGGAGCTTTTATATAGTACTGAAAAGAACAACAGGCAACGGCTATTAACTACCCCTTGTAAAAACAATTTTAAAAGGCAGCTAATATTTTCAAATTATGTGATAGACAGTTTAGCCAACAATATATTATAGTTGTCCATAAGCTTCCTAAATGTTCTTAATGTTTAGCTTGAGGTGTTTATGACTATATAGCAGCTTGTTTTGTGCATGTATTGATTGACAGAGAAGTACTAAGTACTTGCAAATGCCCCTGTTATTTTGCATAACCAGCTACAAAATATAGATTTCTTTTTTTAGAACAAGAAAGTAATTAATCTATTTCCTTCTTGAACTCACAGAGAGGACTGAAAATGTAGAACACATCTGCATTTGTTTAAGAACTAGAATATACAGTATGTATTATGGTAATCTGGATTTAAGGTAATCTGCATTAACAAAAGGAGATTTAAAGCATCATCCACACCAAAGTATTATACTTCCTAACTGTAGCCTGGCAGAAAATTGTTAATGACTTCATATCCTAGAATTTTCAAGAACATGGTGTAATTTTGGCAATGAGTTTAGTGCAATATTAATTGAAACATTTTCAAAGTGAAATGAATAGCACATAATTATGCATACTTCCCACAGCAGTGACCTGAACACTCTGTTATTCTTCTATATAAACCTACGCACATACCATCACGGGAAAACAATGCTCATTGAAGAATTAATGCAAGCACTTTGGTGTAGTGGTTAGCACTTCTGCCTTACAGTACTGGGGTCATGAGTTAAATTCCCTACCATGGCCTTATCTGTGAGGAGTTTGTATGTTCTCCCCGTCTTTGCGTGGGTTTCCTCCGGGTGCTCCGGTTTCCTCCCATACTCCAAAAACATACTGGTAGGTTAATTGGCTGCTAACAAAATTGACCTTAGTTTGTGTGTGTTAGGGAATTTAGACTGTTAGCCTCTATGGGGCAGAGACTGATGTGAGTGAGTTCTCTGTACAGAGCTTCGGAATTAGTGGCGCTATATAAATAAATGGTGATGATGACCTTGCAGCAGAGGAGTTCCAAGTAGATCAGTTCTAGTAAAAAAAAATATTATTATGCTATTGAGTCAGCTGATCTCAGCAATTTTTTTATTTAATATAAATATGAATCACTTTTCATTCAGACTTGTCTTAAGAGCTGCGGGGAATCACACTGTTCAATACTCATTCATCACCCATGCACCATGTGACGTGCATTTATTCATAATATTTGTTCCCCCCAAAAATACAAAGCTTCTTAAGTATTTAATCTTATTTCATATCCTTAAAAAGACCAACACCAATATAAAATAAACAAAAAGTGAGGCATTGTTGAAGGATTCAACCTTCTTAATTTTGAAGAACAAGAGTCTTTGTTGCCATCACAAATATCTAAGACGGCGCAGGTCTCTTCTCTGGAACACTGCAGTTCACAAGGACGTGCAATATAAAAGCAGATATCTGTGTATGTGAAACCTAAATACAAAGCTAAAAAACTAAATGCAAATTAAAAGTAGTGAGCAAGTAATTCTGAAACCACTCTACTTTACTTTCAGAAATGACTGAAAGATCAGCAGACCAACGTTCAAAAGGGTTGGGTACTATACAATGACTGTGGAAATCCCAACAGTACTTACCCCGGGATGATTACACCAAAGTCCTCATTGCCGACTGAGTGGAAACACTGACAGCTTCAAACAGAGACTTTACTAAATTGCTGCAGCTGAAGATCCCGGCAGTGTCCGATGATGTCAGATTGAAGGGGCACACTGTCATCCGCACTCTTAAGGTTATAAATTAAACAGGCGCCGCCTGTACAAGGTTGTTTAATTAGCCATGTACACTGTACAGGCGGCGCCTCTTTAAATGATTACCATAAGAGCTCGGATAACGGTGTGTCTCTTCAATCTGACATGATCAGATACTGCCGGGATATTCAGCTGCCGCAATTTAGTAAAGTCTTCGTTTGAAGCTGTCAGTGTTTCCACTGTTGGTGTAATCATGCCGGGGTAAGTATTGTCGGGATTTCCACAGTCGTAATAGTGACTACCACTGGTTGAAATGTAGCAGCCAAAACATCAGTTGAAAAATCAATATGTCATTTAAAAAATAAAAAAAAAGCATGCTACTATCAGCAATTATCTTCTTTTAAAACTATTGGGCCTGATTCAGTAAGGAACGTAAATGCCGATGCATGCAGTATTTTGCGTTAAATTGCTCTGCACATGCCCAGAACCGGAATATATGTCAAAGAAAGCAAGCGCATGCAGTTCATCTTCAAAAGCACAGGGCACTTCTGACAGCCTCCGATTTCATTGGCAAAACGGAGGAGGGAAGGGGCGTATACGAGCGATTCAAGCTCTGGAGAATGCAGAAGTATGCTCCTTTTCTGATGTAAGGTTTGTACCTGCTCAAGGTCAAGTGTAACTAACAAATTATAGTGATGACCAAACACAGCATTAACAACCTTGTCATCTAATGATGATTGACTAGTCAACTGCACACCTGACACCACTCATTTCATTCTACAATACTATAAAAGACCAATGGAGGGAGAGTAATACAGTGAAATTTTGTTAAAGGAGACAAGTTTATATTGTTCAAATATATTCACATTTCCTAAATGGATTATTATACCAAATAGTTAGGTGCACTCTTAAATATTTTAAAAGCATGCTTTGCGCAAGTGTGAATGTTTGAAATTATCTCAGTATTTCAAATCATTTTCATATATTTGCAATGTAGCAATCTTACACATTAGAAATGCTGTTGTGATTTAAAATGTTATGTGCTTGTTTGCTAGTTCCTACACAATTGCATAAATTTGTCGTACGGTTGTATATTTTAAAGCTTGTGAACTTCTTTTCTATGCCCCGACATCCATCGTTTTTGGATACACACACATTTTGAAGTGCTATTCACATGGTGATACTCTGGGACTTATTCAGAGTATTTTGTTAATACGATAAGTCTTCTTTACATCTATTTCCTAATTGTTTCGTCTGATACACTATTTTTCTCTCTTTTTTATAACATAGTATCATTGGGAATCACCATTGAATACCTCTGGAAAAGCGTATGAACTTTTTGGAATATTATTGGGACACTAGTTTTTATATGGTATATATGTTGGTCTCTATACCTGATTACAAAACATATAGAAGATTGCATGCCAAGTTTTGTATATATACAGTTTGCGCCTTAGATATCTAACATTTTTTGTATATTTAGTGTTTCCTATGTAGACTACTATGCATGCCTATGTAGTAGCATACCTTTGTAATGCAGTTCTCTGTTTTTCATTTCAAATTGTTTGTTTGGTTTTTTTTGTAAGAAATTGCCATGTGCAATAAAATTCATTTCATGCTTTTTTTTTTGTATTTTGTGATTAATTATTATCATCATCATCATCAATATATATAGCACCACTAATTCCGCAGCGCTGTACAGAGAACTCACTCACATCAGTCCCTGCCCCATTGGAGCTTACAGTCTAAATTCCCTAATATAGACACACACACACATAGACTAGGGTCAATTTTTGATAGCAGCCAATTAACCTACCAGTATGTTTTTATGGAGTGTGGGAAGAAACCAGAGCACCTGGAGGAAACCCACGCAAACACAGGGAGAACATACAAACTCCACACAGATAAGGTCATGGTCGGGAATCAAACTCATGACCCCAGCACTGTGAGGCAGAAGTGCTAACCACTAGGCCATTGTGCTGCCCCTATCTTGAATAGATCCTTGTTGTAAGTATGTCTATAATGTGTAATGTCATAGGAGACCCAAAAATCTGCAAAACATTAGGTAATATCAGGGGTCAAGCAAGGAATCTGTAGGATGACAGGCATCATCCCCTCCGAAACAAGTAACTGGTGCTCCGTCACTAACCCAGGAAGCATGTCTTCAGGCCATGTGTCAGCCTATTTGGGGTGTCTGATGCTGAGGTGGACCTGACAGCAATACCGCTACTGACCAATCTTCTAGCGGAGAACTTTTGAGCCAAGATGGTCCAGTAAGCAAAGAGGAAAGAAAAAGCAACAAGCGGAGAAGGAGAGAAAGTAACTACATTGATACAGAGAAAATGTAGGGAGAGGGGGCTGGAGAAAGCAGGGGAGAGGGGGCTGCAGTTGCATTCAGAAATCCCCATGAGTTACAAACTATTAATTTAAAGGAACTTCAGATTTCAACAATCATTTTTTTTTTTTTTTAGTATTTGCCCACTATTTGGCTATCCCCTATTGCTATCTAATATTATAACAGATTTTACATCTGCAAAATCCATTAACACATAAACAAAGGTAATCTAAATGACATACATGCAGTATTAAAATTTTGTGGGCAAGAGTGCATGTGAGAAAAAAGCTGTTTGGCAGGAGGCATGTTTGGGAAAAGCTCGTGGGCAGGGGGGACTTTTAAAAGAAAAGCTGTTGGGCAGAGAAACATGTGAAAAAAGCTGGTTAGGGCGTCTAGAGCAGCGCGGCATGTGAGAAACCTGATGGAATGGAAGTGGCATTTGTGACAATAACCGATGAATATGGATGGCATGAGATTAGCTGGTGGGCAGTGGGGGACATGTCAGAATGTAACAGGTGAGTGAAGTTTTCTTTTGCCTTTTTCTCAACTATAACATTTGGAGCCTCCCATCTAGAAATCCTGGGTTTGCTCCTGGCCAGCAGTGAACTCTATACAGATTTCTGCATCTGGACATCAGTACATCTGGACTGCAGCCTTGCCAGCTTACAAATGTCAAGTGTGTGAGGGGCTAGTAAGTGAGAATTTGGAAGAGGCTGAGGTAGCTGGCCACAAGGTGGATGACATTGATCCTAGTCTTCAGATTCCCAAGACTATTTTGGGTTCAAAGAATATGTGATTTCATCATACTTTATCTTTTGGGCATGGCTTAAAATGTAATGCTTACAATAAATGGACAAATAACTAAGGAAAATAAAATGTATATTTAGGGAATAAAAATCATCAAATAGTGACACATATAACCATGCATGAAAAGAAACATAACTATTTATATTTGCACCCTCGCTTGACCCTTGGCTTAATATTGGTTGAACAGCTCAATTTCATCTTGCTTCTGGTCACCCATGCTGTTGATTTCACAGGTGGTGGAGTAGCAGATGATACCTCATGTGGTGGAGGAGCAGATAATGACTCAGGAGCAGGAGGGGCAGCAGATGGTAATGGTGTAACAGATGACAGTGAGGCAGGAGATACCAGTGGGGCAGGAAGGAAACCTGGTGACTGATAATGTGGGAAACCTGGTGCCTGATAATGAGGGAAACCTGGTGACTGATAATGAGGGAAACCTGGTGGCTGATAATGAGGAAACCTGGTGACTGATAATGAGGGAAACCTGGTGACTGATAATGAGGAAAACCTGGTCATTGCGAATGAGGGAAACCTGGTGATTGATATTGAAGGAAACCTGGTGATTGATATTGAGGGAAACCTGGTGACTGATAATGAGGGAAACCTGGTGACTGATAATGAAGGAAACCTGGTGACTGGGAACGAGGGAAACCTGGGACTGATAATGAGGGAAACCTGGTGGCTGATAATAAGGGAAACCTGGTGATTGATAATGAGGGAAACCTGGTGGCTGATAGTGAGGGAGACATGGCGGCCGATAGTGAGGGAGACATGGCGGCTGATAAATAGGTTGACATTGTGGCTGATATTGAAGAACGCCTGGTGGCATAGGGGCACAAGTGGAAAAATGTGGCATTGAGGTAGGAGGTTGATTTCTGGATGTAATTTGTAAATAGTTTTATGAAGCGCTCAAAGGTTGAATAGATCATAGATAGGATTTGTTTTATTTAAACCATATTTTTCTCTAAGGTGGTATTGCTTTCATATATCTTGTCAAAGAATACATCCATGCTTGAACACTGCCCACTATCCTCTGCTTCTTCCTTCTGGTGCTGACATTCATCTACCCCCTCACAGGTGTCGCCCCCTGTGACCTCCTCTTTCTGATCACTCTCAGCATCTCCAGCTAACATAGTGGAAGAAAAAAAATTAGATCATAAGCATGTATGTTTGTGTCTATAACAGACACAGCTTTGCATGATATCCATAAATTTCATTCACATGTGTTCTGTCTGTTCACATGTGAAATGTAATTTTATTTTTCATTGTGTGTATAAGTGGGATCATGTAGAGAAAAGATTACACCAAATGATTGTAAAATCTTCATAAACTGCAAACTGCATGTCGTTGGCTTGATGCCAATTTTACCTATGCATTCATTTAGTTTAGTTACTCTCTAAACTAAATGGATGCATAGGTAAAATACACAGTTGCAGTTTAGGGCAATATGCTTTGGTGGTTTGTTTGATGTCTAATTGACAATCTCATTATTAAAAAGGCAAGTGGAGCTTACTAAATGACAGACTTTTTATCCCCGTGTCCCCTTACACTGTCTGCATTCAATATGTGTGCTTTCCCTCCCTATAGCATGACCCTGCTCACCCCCATACTGTGTTTGAATATCAGCCTTAAAATTGGTAATGTGAGATTCCTTTATGATATCTAAAACACTGTAGGTGAGGTATTCGTGTTAGTCCTAGGGCTTCCTATTTTTTACTTATGCCAAAGATATAAGTCTATGTGTATCCTAGATCTGCAGAAAAAATGCATCAATAAAAATATTAGGTAGAACAGACTATGGTTTAATGGAAGCTTTCTTTGTTTAACTAAACCATAGGAGACCTAGCTAGGGGTATTGCCCTATTGCTGCTGCTTGTTAACAAGAAAAAAATACAGCCAAGACGGCTGTTAAATTTTGTCTCGGGCGCATGTTCACCAACCAGTGCACAATTGTGCAGTTGCAGTGTAGCTTCAGGTTTTGGTTTTGGTTTTGCCAAAACCGCCCTTGCGTGTTTTGGTTTTGGATCTGTATTTTTTTTTTTAAAAAAAAAATTGCTAAAATATGCTAAAATCCCATAATTTTGCTGTTTTTTCACTAGCACTAATTTCAAGTAATTTGCAGTCAGTATTGACCACCTCACAGGTCACATTATTATTTTCATACACTTTTGGACCAATACTGCAGCATTCTGGCTGGATGGTAAGCGACAGAGCAATGACTCAAACACACGGCAGTTCCTAGCACATCTAGGACACATTGGCACACACCAGTGGCAGTAAAGAAAGGTGTTGCAAGGTGGAATTGTCCTTGAACCATGAAACCAGTTATGGTTCATTTGATCGCTCCACCTGTTTCTTGGATAAGTGAGGTAATTCTACAGCTAATACATGGCAACGAGCGCTGACCCCCCCAATGTGCGTGCTTTTATCAGACACACACCAATCCAGGGTGCCAGACAATACACTAAAAAGAGCCATTGAAATTCCCAGCAAAAAGCCAGTTCATCAGTGAGCTTCAAATCAGCCCCAATTCCCACAAAATTATAAGCTACTTAGGTACCTTTCATGTAAAGTGCAGATTACAAACACAACAAAACACGTGTGGGAGAATGTGGCCTCTAAGAGGCTGACTAATAGACACAAAGACATTGCATGGATGGCTATCCAGGGATATCTGCCTCTCAGGACAGTCATGCACTCCTGGAATCTGTGCCAATATGTCCACTGCCCCTTCTGCATCACCAGAAGGGAAACAGCAAAGCGCATTTTTTGGGACTGTCCCACTGCACAGGCACTGTTGGATGCCTTGGAACATGAACATAAGGAGAGTGTGCCCAGAACTTGCCTTTCGTACCATTCAGTATTTTATGGATTATTTCCTGGGACCCACATCATTGGGGCAATCCAGGAGGCCTGGAGCCTAATGAACTGCTTTAAGGACGCTATTTGGCTTGCCAGGAATCGCCTCATCTTGAAAAGGGAGAAGATGACCATCCAGGACTGTCGCAGGCTGATCCACAGCCTACTAAGAGACTATAACACCATTGACAGTCCTGAGGAAGAGCAAGATGATTCATTTTCTGTCTCCCTCTTCTCCTTCACCCCCTATGTCTCTGTTTATTCAAAATAATACTGTTGAATTTGCCTGTAAATTCAGAAGACAAACCTGCTTGTCTTTCTATTCATCAATGACTCTTAGCAATGGAGCACTCGTCTTTGGGTGTATATTAGACCCTACACTTATTAGTGCAAATTAAGAAAAAAAGCCTGCAAGGACTTGTAGATTACTATTTTAGCAATGACCAAATGACCAACGCAGCTCTCCTATAAGGGTGTATATCAGACAATACACTTTGTAGTGCAAATTCAGAAAAAAAGAATTGAATGACTGGTATATTAGGATTTCAGCACCCAGAAAATTCAGCTCTTTAAAAGGGTGTATATGAGACCCCTAAACACTTTGTAGTGCAAATTCAGTAAAATCCCTCTCTCAAATGGCGCTAGATCGCCGTGGAGGTGGGTATTTATTGATTCCAAAACTCGCGAGATCCGAGATCCGACGACGTCACAATGATGTTCTGCCTCGTTTTGGAATCTGAATACGTGCGAGAGTACCGAGTCGACTTGGCTCGGTACTCGGAACCCCAAAGTTCGGGTGGGTTCAGTTTTAAGGAAACGGAGCCCGCCCATCTCTACTGTGTTCACACCAAGATGAACATTGTAGAAAATTGCTCTTAATGTAGCACCTTCTGAACTTTTCTGAGCTAGAAAAATGTGGAAACGGTGATGAAATTTTCGTTTCAGGTGCTGAGGATTCATCTACTCAAATGTTACTTAACAAAAATCAGGGGGAAAAAAACAAAAAATAATAAAATATTTAGATTAACTTACAAAGCTATTAAAAGTTTATTTTCATTATGTTAATTATAAAAGTTATTTATTCCCCTCTGAGTAGAATTTAATTTTATAGCCCCAGAATGTGAACTCGTGTGTATGATATTTTGAGGCTTTAAACTTTTGGGGTGTTGGCAGTCACTTAACTGGGAGCTCCTCAATCCCTGATGACTGTGGAAACACCACAGAGAGGAGCAGGGGATACTCCGCTTTGTACAAGTTGCCGGAAATCGGCGAGTTGACAGCTAAAATTTAAAGCGGCGCTGCCTTGTAAAGGGAAACTTGCCTTTACAAGGCAGCGCCGCTTTAAATTTTCGCTGTCAACTCGCCGATTTCCGGCGAATTGTACAAAGCGGAGTATGATACATTTACCCCCAGGGCGCAGAGCAGTTCTAACTGATGGTAGAGGTGTTACTACCCTCTCTCCTTTTTCAGTAACTTGAATACCTAATTCTATTTCAATGTCACCTTATTCCTTTTCCTGGGTTTATGCTTGAGCTTGTTATCTACTGTACTTGCGGAAATTTCCTGAACTTTAAGTGACATAGGCAGGGCTGCCGAGAGGGGGGGGGGGGGCGGGTACTAATTATCCTTGCCCGGGCATGTCAGGGGGCCCGGCCCGGGCCCTTGCGCTGCTCCTTTTTTTTTTTTTTTTTTTAAAACGTTTTATTTCTTTCTTTCTTTTTTTTGTTCTTTTTTTTTTTTGCAGGGGGGGGCTCGGTCGTTGGTGGGGGGAGCAGGCTAGTTTAAAAAAAACCAAAACATACTCACCTGATCGCGGAGCCGGCATCCCTCCTCTCTGCTGCTCTGTGCTCCATTCAGACTGTCTGAATGCCGGGTGTGATGTCATCATGTCATGCCCAGCATTCAGTCAGTCTGGAGCAATGGAGCACAGAACAGCAGAGAAGACCAAGAAAGGAGAAAAGGTAAGTGCAGGGAGGAAAACAAGGGGGGGCACGGAGGAGTTAAAAAACGGGGAGGCAGCATGAAAGAGAAGTTAAAAAATGAGGGAGGGGGCAGCATGACAGGGGTCAAAAAACGAGGGGGGCATAGAAGGTTTAAAAACAGGGAGAGGGGCAGCATGACAGAGAAGTTAAAGAATGAGGAGGGGGCAGCATGACAGGGGTTAAAAAACGAGGGGGGCACAGAGGGGTTAAAAAATGGGGCAGCATGGCACAGTGGGGTTAAAAAACAGGGGTCAGCATGGCACAGTGGGGTTAAAAAATGGTGGGCAGCATGGCACAGTGGGGTTAAAAAGGGGGGAGGCATGGCACAGTGGGATTGAAAAAGGGGGGGAGAGCAGCATAGTATAGTGTGATGAAGGGGAGCCAGATGAAGGGGGCAAAAGCAGCATGGAGGGCGCAGTGTGATCATAAAGCATGGCGATGATGAAGGGGCACATGATTGTAATATTGGAGCTGGAGGAAGGCCTAATTATTAATCGTGGATGGTATTGATTTAACGCCAGGGTTGTTTGGAATTATCTAAATGTAGCTATTTTTTTCCAAATAGGGCCCCCAGCATTCCAGGATCCAGACAAGCCGCAACTAAAGAAACATGCAGCAACAGGTGGTGAAAGTGAGAAGAACAGGTAGGAGAGAGCAGGACAGTATGTGAAATGTTGTGATTCTAGTAGGGACAATGTCAGTTTTTGGTGAGTGTTGTGCCCAATGTAAGGTGGAGGCCAAGACTGAACTCTTTGTGTACACACTGCATTTTTTCTATACTACACGTTGGTGCTAGATGTCCTGAAAGCCAGGAGTGCTTGGACATATGTGACGCTTGTGCGAATTGAGAGCCGAGTGATTTTGATATGTTAGCCATGCCCCAATGGCGAATTTGCCACGCCCCCAAATGCACGGCCACAACCCCGATTTTTTTTTTTTACCATGCTCAGCTATAAGGGGGGCCCCATGAATTTGTTGTACCGGGGCCCTAAATTCCTCTTGGCAGCCCTGGACATAGGGATACATTTATGAAGCTGCTGGTTTGACAAATTGAAGATGTTGTCTATAGCAACCAATCAGATTCTAGTGTTATTTAGTACATTCTACAAAATGACAGAATCTGATTGGTTGCTATAGACAACATTGCCACACTTTAAAACCCGCAGTTTGATATATTTACTCTATAGAGTCTTTTTCAACCACCACACTGCTATTAGTTATTGCCGTTGGTGTCTTGGTGCAGAATTCTGTATTGTGTTAGATTTTGTCTGTAACCTACCAGAATTCCTTCCTTTGCATGACCTTGCCACTTGGAACATAATGAATATGTACATAGACCTTGCTTAATATTCTCTGCAGTTCAAGCTTTTTTATGTTCTAGTGTTCTAATGACATTTTCTCACTAGCTTTCCTGGGTAAACAATTTTGGAGATAACAAGCTGTCATGATTATATCACCTAAATGTGGTGCTGGCATATATTCTTTTCTAGTGTGGGAGGAAACCGGAGCACCCGGTGGAAACCCACGCAAACACTGGGAGAACATACAAACTCCACACAGAAAAGGCCATGGTCAGGAATTGAACTCATGACCCCAGCACTGTGAGGCAGAAGTGCTAACCACTTAGCCACTGTGCTGCCCATACCAGTTTGGGTTTGTATGGTACTGTGGTCTGGAACGTAATTCCATTGTTTTTCAATATGGTCTGTGTCTTACCACTTGTGTATTCAGTTCCATTATTTGCTCTTAGTTCGTTTGCACCCTTTCATCACCATTTTCATCACCATTTATTTATATAGCGCCACTGATTCCGCAGCGCTGTACAGAGAACTCATTCACATCAGTCCCTGCCCCATTGGAGCTTACAGTCTAAATTCCCTAACATACACACACATAGACAGACAGAGAGAGACTAGGGTTCATTTTGATAGCAGCCAATTAACCTACTAGAATGTTTTTGGAGTGTGGGAGGAAACCGGAAATTAATGCCTCAATATGTTTCTGTTGACTATTTTACTTCCTCAGCTGATTTATTCTAGCTTTCCAAACTCTGCAACTGACTTTTTAAATTACCGGGTTTCTTCAATACAAAACATTCATGCACTTCATGTTGTTGACTATAATTCTTACCCAATCTTGTGCTTTAATACTGATTGTGCTTTGGGCATATTATATCTCTACTTTTCACTTGTTTTGTGCACAAACTTGGCTTTGACTTTTTCTAGTCTGATCTTATTTGCAATTGTTTCATGGCTGTCTCAAATATCACTGAATAGTAATGCTGCTGAATGGAAGTCTTATTGTTTACATTATGAGAAGACCTTTTGCTTAACCACTCCCCAGTTGGCCACTTTCTTTTGACATAGTCACGGTAGCCTCATTGTTCTGAAATGACATGGAAAGGTGGTGAGCAGTAATGATAGATTAATGAGGGTCCAGAACTTAGGCAGAAACCAATTGACCCTGCTCTATCCATCATTTGAACATCGTGCTCAATTTGAGCCCTATGTGTGAGAATTTCAGTATATAGTGGTGGTAGATCCAGGCTAGAAATGATGATGATGATCACTGTGACTCCCTTAGCTGAGGATGGTACAGTGGACGACCAGTTTGGCTCTACCCTAAAACTAACACTATTAGATGAAGTGTAGCCTTGATCTCATATCAAATTACATGTAGCTATTATGAAATCCAGACAACACAAAGATCCAATTGTATTAGTGATAAGCCAAAATTAATGAAATAATTACAATATTAGAAATAATAAAACAGATTTAAGAAGTTTGAAAATTGTTATAAGAATAAAACTAATTATTTTATTCCCAAACACCTGTCCAAGCCCAATAATCCACTTAATAATTGTTTTTAACACTCACACATGTTTGTGACACCACCATCATTTTGCAAATTGGGCAAAATCTCTGTAATACACATATTTAATAATTAGGAATATATTTTGAAAATTTGTAAAAATGTGTGTAATATAACAATAGTAAAGAGACACATTTACACCAACAATAGTCTAATACGAAGAGTTTGTTTTTGTTAATCAAAGAATCCACAGTATATAATAATTGTAAAATGATGTTTCTAGATAATCTGTAAGTGGCAGAAAGATAAGCAATACTTATAATCAATGACGTAGGTCTCAAACTACCTGGTGAAAAGTCTTGCTGAATGTGTCCATCATGTTTGGTTCTACTGGAAAGAATTAGAAAACTTGCAACTTTATCTTACATTGCTGATGTTATCACTTCTCCCTGGCTGCATGTTTCACACCTCAAGAAATCTGCTTTGTATTATGATCTTATCTACCTCTCCTCACCTAAAGAAAATTTGTTTTTTGATCTGTCATCTTATCTCTATGAAACACCACCTCTGTTAATTAATCTGTACTAATTGTTCAGAAACTCCCCTGCAACAGCTGATTCAGTGACTTAGTTAAACACAGTGGGCCTGATTCATTAGGGCACATATTCTGAGCGCAACCCGTGTTTAGTATTATACATATGTATTTAATCTTTGTGTATGCCTGAATTCATTCTCAAGATATGTGTGCTGCTGAAATTGGGGGCAGGTCTGCTGTGCAAGATGCTGCAGGATACATCCAATACCTATGTGGATCTTAAATTCGCAAAAGAATGCACATAAAAAAAAAATATTGAATTGATGTAATTTGTTACTAACATAGGCATTAATGATAAAATCGTTGAAAAAAGTGTTTTTGTTTTTTTTAAAAAATAAATTTGCATGACACAACACATTATGTTGTTAATGTCTACGGAGCATAAAATACATTTTTACAGTTGCACGTGATTGCAAACACATGTTATAGCATGCATACAAGTCTTCATCACTACTAATCAAGACTTAAACTAACCTTTTAGCTGGAGCAAGAGATATGGCAGAAAATCAAATAACTTAGAGACATTCAGAGCTGGATTTGGCCGTAGCTGCGCGCGCTTGACTTCGGCACGTCCCAACTGTGCATTGACTGAGGCAAAATGCCTCTTCCCCGCCCCGTTTACTCCCTGAAATTGTAGGCTGTAATTCTTTGCAGAAGCAGCGGACAGATCTGCGTTCACAGACATATCTCCTGGTCCTGTACATGTGCAGAATGATTTTGTTTACCACACATTCAAAATTGCCAGATACATGCCTTCAGGCATAATTTAAAACAGAAAAAAGAAAGAGCAAGAGAGTGCATATAGAGAAGTTGGTTTTGCAAATAAACTAAATTATTGCAAGTAATATGCATAATTCTAATCACAAAAAGGCAGGCTTATCTGAAATATGTAGTCTTCTTTCCTCAATGGGACTTGTAATAAGGGGGTGTATACATAATGCATGTGTACATCCCCCAACTTTACATGACCTCAATACAGTATAGTTACATTTTAAATACTCATACATGCATACAGAATAAGAACACATTCGGAAAATTGAATCTAATGCAAATAGAAGTGGTACTGTGCAGTTGATCATGGACTCTTTCATCACAGAGCTAGATTGCAATTAAATAACCTGTGCAACTTTAGCATTTTTGTGTTGTATTAGCTTTGCCAGGAATATCTTTTTTATTTCTAAGTCTAAATAAACAAATTTTATATTGCTTTTTTCCCCCCAGTAGAGATAGGGCTTTCATTTGGCAGCATATTAAATGTAATATATTTTTATTTTATTAGTATTAGATGATGGTAGATGTACAATACCACACAATATACACTTTCCCTAAATTCTTTCTGTAGTTGCTGTACACAATTAGAGCAACCAAAGAAATGTAAAGATACAGGCTAGCAGCACTGGTATGCTTTATTTCTTATACTTTATTTTTTACTTTTCTTCTCATTTTTTTTTACCAGGGTGAACGGTACAGGTCATATTTTCAGCATTAATACATTCCGTGCAAATCGGGTCTAGTTGCATCTAATATCACAATTACTGCCCCAGGGAGATGTTGGAAAAGTGAACAAATCTTCAATATGAAAATGACAAAGAGATGACGATCATTGATCATACCATATATTGTGACCTTAAAAATATGATTCTTCAGTCTAGCCTCCTATCTTGTGAGGTAAAAGAAGAGGGCTGTATGTATGCTCATGGAGGCATACAACAGTCTTTTATGACTTCTGCTGCACACACAACTGATTGAAAATTCTTCAAACATTCCATGGTCCATACATCCTAGAAATATGATTTTACCTCCAATCAACCAGTCACAAATTTGCATAGTGATACATTTTGTCATGAACCACTGAAAACACAGATGTTGTACCTGATAATAGTTGACACTACTGGGCAAGGAGACGCAGAATCAAGCATGCCCCCACTGTTCACTAGGGACCCCTAAAAGGTGGTTTGATCTTAGCTGCATGGGATGTGCAGGTCGCAGCTCTCAGAGCCAGTCACTAGCAAAGTAACTGGAGTCAGAAATAAAGCATAGTGGACTAGACAGGCCGGTAATGGAGCAGAAAAAAGAAGGTGCATAGTGGTATACTGAAGAGAAGTCAGGGAAGTCAAGGTCAGAACCCGAGAGTCCAAATGGAGACAAATCGAGAAGAAGAAGAGTAGTCAAGGAAGTCGAGATCTATCCAGGTGATGTACACAAATCCAGAATATGAAGCAAAAGAGTAGTCAGGGAAGGCAGGAGTCAAAACCAGGATATCCAATGTAAGGCAACCAGAAGGAAATAAAGAGCTCCCAGGAACCAGTAGAAATCACAGTAAATATGAACTGTTTTTCTTGCACTGGAGCACTGTAGAATCTTCCTTTCATAGATGTTCTAATAGAGTTCCGGCGGTCAGTGACGTAACTCCAGCTGACTACCAGCAAGAAAATAGAAAGATGCGTCCCATTGCCCAGCAACAAACATTCATGCGCAATGCTCCTGGAAGTCACGTGCCTGGCATGCACTGCCCCATGAAGAAGGCATCCGTGGAGAGTTTGAGAGTACGTGGACAGTGCCCCTCTTTTTAAAAATACATCCATGATAGGCCAAGACTCTTTCCTGAGTAAATTTTCTCTTGAACCTCTTCTGCATTGACCCAAGACCTTTCTTCTGGTATGTACCTCTTCCAATAAACTAGAAGATTTTCCTTCAGAACCCGAGAATCCAACAGTTGCTTGACTTCAAACTCTTCTCCAAACTGAGTCTTCACAGGAGAGGGTTCTCTAAAGAATGTTTTCACAACCAGAGGTTTCAGCAGAGAAATGTGAATTACATTGTGAGCTTTAAGTGAAGGGGGTAACTCCAGTTTTTCATAGAAGAAAATTCAGGCAGAGCTGGATGGATACCAAAGCTAATGAAGATAATGTAGAAGGGAGTGGAATCAGAGGACTCATGCAGGTGGCTATTGTGGGCAAATTCAGCCCGTGTGAGTAAGTCACTGCAATCATTTGGACTTTCAGATGAGTAGGCTTTAAGGAACTGCTATAGGTCTTGATTTATCCTCTCTGTCTGCCCATTCGTTTGAGGATGGTTACCGGAAGCAAAGTTAAGTTTAATTCACACATCTTTGCAAAATCCTTTCAAATTCTGGAAATGATCTTCTTAGGACAGTCAGAAAATCTCCTTAATAACAAGACTGACTAAAGAGGGTGCAGATGTAGGTCCTTTGAGTGTACAAAATGTGCCATTTTGGAAAAGTGGTCCACCCTTACCCAAACAGTGTTACTGACTTTGCTAGTAGGCAGTTCTGTAATGATATCCATAGAGATACTAGACCATAGTTTGACAGGAATGGGTACTAGACAAAGAGCACCAAAGGAAACTTGTCTGGGAATCTTGTGCTGAGTGTAGAAGGTACAAGTCTGAATATATAGTGGGAGGTCTTGAAGAAAAGTGGGCACCAGTAATATCTAGAGATCAGAGTGGAAGTCTTTTTAACTCTCACATGTCTTGCAAATTTCAAGCTATGAGCCCACTTAAGTACTTATGGTGAAATTGGAATTCCAGGATGGAACACCCAACTGGCAGAGTTTTGGGAAAGGTAAGGGTTAGTGCTATGATGCTATAAGGATCCAGAACTGGTTTAGGGTCTGGAGTAGGCTGATGACCTGAAGGGTCGAAGGGATGAGAGAGAGCATTAGCCTTCTGATTCTAGGTACCCACTCTATAGGTCAAGATGAAACATATGTAGAATAGAGACCATCTCACTTGCTGTGGGTTAAGACATTGAGCTGTTTGGAGATAAATGAAATTGTTATGGTCTTAAATCTGGTGATGGGATGTACTGCCCAAGGAGGTGTCACCATTCTTCTAGAGCTGCTTTAATTGCTAGCAATTCATTATCCCCTAATAACCAAGAAATGTAAAAGGATAAAAGGCGCATACTCAAGTTAAAGCACAGGGAAAAAAAATCAATTTCTAATATAAGAAGGTCTATAAAACATCTTTCTCTGTATCCAATCCAGGACAGAGGAGAAATTTGGACTGATTGTATAGATGGGTCGATCCAAAGGTTACCCACAGTATCATGGATTTAACATATTCTCACCAGTCCAGATCAGAAAGAAGGAACCTTTCAGGAAAAACAACAAACCCTTCACTTTCTTGTAGATGAATGCTCCACTCGTGCTGAGAATTTTTCTGTGTGGGTTCGACTCATAAAGCAAATCTTTGTCAAGGCAGCAGAGGAAGGGGAAGGAAAAATATTTAAAGATGTCTCCAGCGAATCAGATTTTTTCCTGGCAATTAACCAATATGCATACAAAAAAATCACTTATAAACTGAACGGTAAATTGCAAAACAAAATGCCAATAATGTTATCATGAACACTTGTAGATTATTAATAGCATTACAAACTTCAATAAACTCTGATCACGTGACATTAGCAGCCAATCCAGATTCATATTATCAGGCTTATAGTCCAGCCTAACCCTGTTGTACCTTCACTGGTGTCTAATTTGGAGGGCCGCGACCTGCGTGTCTCTGCCTCCTTGCTTAGCGGTCCAAATACCAGTAAGTAGGCCTCAGTTATCTGCTAGCCATAACAGTAAGATTAGTAGGTAAGTATATTCTGAATGGAGTGCCCCTACCTGGAGATGTACTGGCAGAGTACATGTGGAGACTGCCCCATTGAAGACTTGGTTCTAACCATAGTGGTCAAAAACAAAGGAATGGTTTGGTGGGTAATCAAAGGACCACAGCTAGCACAGCCAGAGTCTACACAAACAGAGAGGGAGATGAGGCCTATCAACAAGTGCAGAATGACCAGCAGACTGATTAAGGGAGATTGCTTCTTGACTCCTAATTCGACCTCCCTAGTATCGGTTAGAATTTCCCGATCTCTTCAGGCAATTCACCAAAATATGACCAGATTCTGCACAATAAAGGCAAAAGTTATTCTATTCTCCTCCCACGTTCCTGCTGAGTCAAAAGGAACCCACTTATAATGTCTCCTCTAAGGATACGGGAGGATTGGGAAATCTGGGCACCAGTTGAGCAAATAAGAATCAGGAGTGTTTCCTCTCCTGGGTCTCCTCCCTAAAGTGAATATCAATCATGACACAGAGGGAGATTAAGTTGTCAAGGTATGAAGAAAGATCCCTAGAACCTAGTTCGTCCTTTTGCCATCAGTCAAGCGTGTGGCTCAACATGCATTTGCAAATGTGTGTTACTAAGAATTCTGCATTTTATGTACAAGTAGAAATAGCGGCTCTGTAACTGGTTAAGGCAGTGTGATGAGTGATTTATCTCTGTATTTGTTCCTTTCTGGATTACCCCACCATTTCAAGCACCTACTATGAACCTATAAATCAATGGAGCAACTTCACCTTTGTATTATTGGTCAAGCCATGCCGAAAGGCCGATACTAAGGCCTTAATATTCCATTAGACGTTGGATGCCAGTGTGCAGAATTGAACTGCATATTGGCCTACTGAAATGGAGCCTTGCTGGAGTTGAGCCAACTGCAGGAGGCTGAGGAAACTCAGCCAGGCTTAGGATTGCATGTTGGTTTAAAAAACCCAACATTCTTTTGAGTCTACATTAAATTAATCTGGAGTAGGAATGCACTTATTGGATACTAATGGAACTACTACGGGTGGTGCAGACGGAGGAGAAGCTTGTGCAGGTGGAGTCAGAGAAGCTTGTATGGTGCCTAGATGAGTTTCCAGCCCTTGCAGGCATTGAAGAAGCTGAGCTTGTTTTTATTCTTGCTGATCTACACGAATCATTCGAAAATTGCGGGGTGACCGATCTCCATATGGCAGAGTATTCTGGGAAAAATGGATGTTACTGGACAAGGAGGTCTAACATGCCCCCAGTATTCACCAGGGACCCCTGCAAGAAGGTTTGGTCTTAGCTGTATGGGACATGCAAGTTGCTGCCCTCAGAGCCAGTTGCTAGTGAGGTAAGTGGAGTCAGAAATAAAATGTAGTTGACTAGCTGAGTCAGTAGCAGAGCTGACAAATGGAAGTGCCTAATGCATGCATAGGTTTAAGTGCCCTTTAAGCAGAGAGACCTTTACCTTACAATTATTATCATTGCATATACATTTTCCGCAACATGATCCCTTTAATGTGCACCATAACGTAAAAAATATAGATGATAATATTAATTCAGACATAATTGACAATTATGATACCAAATGATAGAGGCATTGTTGGTTAACTCTTTCAGGAATGCAAAAGTGGACAGAAAACTCTGAGCCATAATGTATTGTAGTCTCCCAAAGTCAGTTGTAATTAAGGAATCTGAAGTTCCATGTAGGCTACTGCCATTTTTTGGCCTAGTTATTTTCTTGGTTATTTTCTGAAACAATGGTTCTCAGTTTCACAATTTCTTTTTTTTTTTTTTTAGTATTGAACACACACACCCTTTTTTGAAGGTCCACCAGACCACCAGGGAGCTGTGCCTCATAGATGCTGCACAATATGCGAATATTCTATTATAATGATTGATTTCTGTTCGACCTTCAGAATGATTTACAATCTTACAGCCAAACACAGCCGTTTGTTATAATGCATATCACTAGTAGAATGCTGGAAATGACGGATTAAATGAAAAGGTTATAATAGCAGGCTTGGTACCATAAATATGTCACATAGCACAGAGAATTTTTCCCCCCCAACATTGATATATGCACACAATCTTAAAATGCATGCCTAATTTCCCTGACACAGATTATAGGCTTAACTTGCCCATATATTTATTATGACTAGCTTAACTGTTTGCTGCAATCATTTAAATATACAGTAATATGTTTTAGGTGCCTATGATGCGTGTATTCTGGCTTTCAAGCAATATATACAATTAGTTTGTCATTATGTGTGTGTAAGTAACAAAACAACTTATAAATATGGCTCCATTAGAAGCCACTATCCTTCCATTTATTATTTATTATAAAGTTTAAAGAGACAAAGACCAATCCCCAATAAACATTTAGTTATTAATCAAAGAAGCAAGGACTGAACAAAAATAATAATAAATAAAAAAGGGGAGTTGGTCACATGAACAGAGAGAAGACAGTTATTTATTCTTTTCTCTTTGTATACTGTAGATGAAAGAAAAATTTGGAGCTGATATATTGAATAGTAATGTTACTGACAACTTATCCAAAATATATTGTCAACTTGGTCCAGAACATTTGTCACCTATTGCCAAACTATTATTGGTTCATTGTATGATGATGATGATTGTATATTCCAATTTTGCAAAAGCAAAATTATATGATAAGTAGGATATCCCAGTGTTGATTTATTAATCTATGTTGTTTATGTATTAAGTTATCATATACACTATATGGACAAAAGTATTCGGACGCTTGACCAATACACCAACAGAGACTATAATGACATTGAATTCAAATACATATACTTTAATATGGAGCTGGACCTCCTTTTGCAGCGATAATAGCTTCCTCTCTTCTTGGAAGGCTTTCCACAAGATGGAATGTTTCTGTGGGAATTTGTGCCCATTAATTCTGTAGAACAATTATGAGGTCAGGCATTGATGTTGGACCTGAAGGTCTGGCTTTCAATCTCTGTTCTAGTTCATCCCAAAGGTGTTCAATGGGGTTGAGGTCGGGGCTCTGTGTGGGCCAGTCAAGTTTTTCCACACCGAACTCATCAAACCAGGTATTTGTAGTCCTTGCTTAGTGCACTGGAGCACAGTCATGTTGGAATAGAAAAAGGCCTTCCCCAAACTGTGGCCACAAATTTGGAAGCATAGCATTGTCCAAAATGACTTGGTATGCTGAAGCATTAAGATTGCCCTTCACTAGAAATAAGGGGCTTAGCCCAAACCCTGAAAGACAGCTCCATACCATTATCCCTCCTCCACCAAACTTCACAGTTGGCATAATGCAGTCAGACAGGTAACAATCTCCCGTCATCCGCCAAATCCAGTGTCAGTGTGCTTTACACCACTCCATCCGACGCTTAGCATTGGTCTTGATGATGTGAGGCTTGTATGCAGTTGCTCAGCCATGGAAACACATTCCATTAAGCTCTCCATTAAGCTCCTACCGCACAGTTTTGTGGAAGTTTGGAATTCTTCAGCTATGGAATCAACAGAGTGTTGGCAACTTTTACACACCATGTGCCTTAGCAGTTCTTGATCCTGCTCTGCAATCTTATGTGGTCTTCTACTTCATGGCTGAGTTGCTGTTGTTCCTAAACGCTTCCACATTCTAATAATATCACTTATAGTTGACCATGGAATATCCAGAATGTATAAAATTTCTCGAAACATCTTATTGCAAAGGTGGCATCCTATTACAGTACCATGCTTGAAGTCACTGAGCTCTTCAGAACGACCCATTTGTATCACATATGTTTGCAAATGGATACTGCATGGCTAGGTGCTTGATTTTATACACCTCTGGCAAAGGGTCTGAATGAAAAACCTCACTTCAATAATTAACAGGTGTGGCCAAATACTTTTGTCCATATAGTGTATGTGTTTTCAGATAGCGCCCTAAATGGGAGACTGTCAAGTGAATTCATGATTGAGAGGGATCTAGGTGTATCTGTAGCAGAAGAATATTATTGTTTATTGAAATAATCAATATATGTCATTGTAACCCTTCATAAAGTATTGATGTGACCAGAACTTAAATACAAATAAAATGCCCTGCAACTGAAGAGGGTGCAGAGTAGAGCAACGAAATCATAAGGGAAGTGGAAAATATCAGTTATGAGAGAATACATCCAAGCTATTTTTATTTACATGAGATATGATCACCATTTCTAAATTCAATAGTATACCCATGGCCCATATAGAAAACTCTCTGGTAACCTAAGAACACAAGGTCACCCCATGCTATTTGAAGAACACCAATGTAGTATCAAGCTGTGGAAAGGGTTCTTTACTGTAAAAGTTGTTAAGCTGTCTAATGCATGACAAAAATAACCGGTACTAGCAAATGCTGTAGATATATGTATGAAAGTATTACACATCTTCCTAGCAAACCAAAAACTACAGGGCGCCTGGTATTAAATAACACATATGATGATATATTTATCTACGGATTACTCTGATTGCCAGGCAAATTAATCTATACAGGTTTTTTTTTACCTACCTCTGGAAGGCTCCTTTTAATAGTCATGGCTCACCATCATCATCTAAGTTGAGGAAAAAATAGCACAGCATCTTTATAGTTTATTTTAACATTTTCCACATGCAAGTGAGAATTCATTACCATCAACTGATTGTGCAGTAATGTAACATCCATCTGTCTGTTCTTTCTTTATTTATTCAAAATAAATGTGGTTATTTTTGTAGAGATGAGCGCACTCGGATTTCTGAAATCCGAGCCCACCCGAACGTTGCCGATCCGAGTCGGATCCGAGACAGATCCGGGTATTGGCGCCAAATTCAAATCTGAAACTGAGGCTCTGACTCAAAATCCCGTTGTTGGATCTCGCGATACTCGGATCCTATAAATTCCCCACTAGTCGCCGACATCTTCACTCGGGCATTGATCAGGGTAGAGGGAGGGTGTGTTAGGTGGTCATCTGTCCTGCTATATCTCGTGCTGTTCAGTTCTGTGCTGTGCTGTGCTGTGCTCAGTCCAGTGGTGCTGTGTCCTGTGCTCTGTCCTTCTGAGGTCAGTGGTGCTGCTGGGTCCTGTGCTGTGTCCTGTTCAGTCCAGTGGTGCTGTGTCCTGTGCTCTGTGCTTCTAAGGGCATAGTTATTTCCCCAATATTCCCAAGTGTTTAAAAAAATTAAAAAAAGTTATTTTAAAAAATACAAAAAACAAATTTAATTTTTTTTTAATTACAACAAAATTTGCACAACCAATCCTGCAGTATAAGCCCATTGGTACTGCAATATTACCAAATTCACACATTCAGCAGTAAAAGTCCAGTGGTACTGCAATATTACAAAGTTCACACATTCTGCAGTATCAGTCCAGTGGTGCTGTGTCCTGTGCTCTCTCCTGCTGAGTTCCGTAGTGCTGCTGGGTCCTGTGCCGTGTCCTGTTCAGTCCAGTGGTGCTTTGTCCTGTGCTCTGTGCTTCTAAGGGCATAGTTATTTCCCCATTATTCCCGAGTTTTTAAAAAATAAAAAAAAAGTTATAAAAAATATTAAAATAAAAAAAAATAAAACAAATAATTATAACCAAATTTGCAAAACAAATCCAGCAGTATAAGTCCATTGGTACTGCAATATTACCAAGTTCACACATTCTACAGTATCTTGTGCTACATATAATGGAGACCAAAAATTTGGAGGATAAAGTAGGGAAAGATCAAGACCCACTTCCTCCTAATGCTGAAGCTGCTGCCACTAGTCATGACATAGACGATGAAATGCCATCAACGTCGTCTTCCAAGCCCGATGCCCAATCTCGTAGTACAGGGCATGTAAAATCCAAAAAGCCCAAGTTAAGAAAAAGTAGCAAAAAGAGAAACTTAAAATCATCTGCGGAGAAACGTAAAGTTGCCAATATGCCATTTACGACACGGAGTGGCAAGGAACGGCTTAGGCCCTGGCCCGTGTTCATGACTAGTGGTTCAGCTTCACCCACGGATCTTAGCCCTCCTCCTCCCCCCCCCCCTACAAAAAATTGAAGAGAGTTATGCTGTCAGCAACAAAACAGCAAACAACTCTGCCTTCTAAAGAGAAATTATCACAAATCCCCAAGGCGAGTCCAAGGGTGTTGGTGGTTGTCAAGCCTGACCTTCCCATCACTGTACGGGAAGAGGTGGCTCGGGAGGAGCCTATTGATGATGTAGCTGGCGCTGTGGAGGAACTTGATGATGAGGATGGTGATGTGGTTATTGTAAATGAGGCACCAGGGGGGGAAACAGCTGATGTCCATGGGATGAAAAAGCCCATCGTCATGCCTGGTCAGAAAACCAAAAAATGCACCTCTTCGGTCTGGAGTTATTTTTATCCAAATCCAGACAACCAATGTATGGCCATATGTAGCTTACGTAAAGCTCAAATAAGCAGGGGTAAGGATCTTGCCCACCTAGGAACATCCTTCCTTATACGTCACCTGAATAACCTTCATAGTTCAGTGGTTAATTCAGGAACTGGGGCTAGGACCCTCATCGGTACAGGGACACCTAAATCCCGTGGTCCAGTTGGATACACACCAGCAACACCCTCCTCGTCAACTTCCTCCACGATCTCCATCAGATTCAGTCCTGCAGCCCAAGTCAGCAGCCAGACTGAGTCCTCCTCAATACGGTCCCCCCTCCAGTGTGTACTCGGAAAGAGTTTTTAGTGCAGCGGGGAACCTGGTCAGTGAGCGGCGAAGGAGGTTGCTTCCTCATAACGTTGAAATAATTATGTTTATAAAAATGAATAATCAATTCCTCAATGAAGTACAGCACTGCCCTCCAGACAGTACAGAGGGACCTGTGATTCTGGAGTCCAGCGGGGACGAATTGATAATGTGTGATGAGGAGGAAGTACACACTGTAGGGAGAGAGGAATCAGAGGTTGAGGATGAGGACGACATCTTGCCTCAGTAGAGCCTGTTTAGTCTGTACAGGGAGAGATGAATAGCTTTTTTGGTGTGGGGGCCCAAACAAACCAATCATTTCAGCCAAAGTTGTTTGGTAGGCCCTGTCGCTGAAATGATTGGTTTGTTAAAGTGTGCATGTCCTATTTCAACAACATAAGGGTGGGTGTGAGGGCCCAAGGACAATTCCATCTTGGAACTTTTTTTTTTGCATTATATGACCAATCAACTGGTCGTTTGCCATGTTCAAAAAGTAAGACCAAATTTAAACAAATTCAAGAAATTAAACCAAAAGTAAAATGCCCTGTCATAATTTAAAACAAGAGGTATTGACGTGCTCTAAAACTACTGTATTGTTGTTTATATTTTATAAACACTACACTTGAAAGCTTGAGTCTTTCAATGAAAAAGTAACTCTCCATTGCACGAATATTTGCAACAGGGACAATTTTAGGGTTAAGAAAGTCAACAAATAACACTTCGACGCTGTCTATCTTTATAAACACTACACTTGGAAGTTGGAGGAGGTATTGTGGCCCCGGCACCAAATTTACTACACAGTTGTACACAGTTGATGCCCAATTTTTTAATTTTATTGTTGGCGCTGTAAAAAATTGTGTTCCGGGCACACCACACTACGCAGTCCATACCCTTTTTTGGTGGAATTCTGACCCGTGGAGGGTTTTTTAATTATATTGTGGCCTCGGTACCAAATTGTGTACCGGGGCCACCACACTACGCAGTCAAGAAAGATAGATGCGTATCATAGATAAAGTACATTCAGTGTTGTGGGGCAAATTGAAAAATATTCAAAATGCACTGACATTATCAAAAACAAGAGGTTTTCACACGCTGAAACTCCAACATGTATATGATGGAGAGGATGGAGGAGCAGCCGTATGTGCAGTGTAATGCAGACCTGTTGAAGGTTTTTTATATATTTTCTTGTGGTGGCCAGTGCCCACTACTCTATGCAGTCCAGATACTATTTTTGGGTGTAATTCAGACCTGTTGAAGGTTTTCTATATATTTTTTATTGTGGTGCCCAGTGCCCACTACTCTACGCAGTCCAGATACTATTTTTGGGTGTAATGCAGACCTGTTGAAGGTTTTCTATATATTTTTTATTGTGGTGCCCAGTGCCCACTACTCTACGCAGTCCAGATACTATTTTGGGGTGTAATTCAGACCTGTTGAAGGTTTTCTATATATTTTTTATTGTGGTGCCCAGTGCCCACTACTCTACGCAGTCCAGATACTATTTTTGGGTGTAATGCAGACCTGTTGAAGGTTTTCTATATATTATATTGTGGTGGCCAGTGGCCAGTCCTTTACGCAGTCCAGATATTATTTTTGGGTGTAATGCAGACCCGTTGAAGGTTTTCTATATATTTTATTGTGGTGCCCAGTGCCCACTACTCTACGCAGTCCAGATACTATTTTTGGGTGTAATGCAGACCTGTTGAAGGTTTTCTATATGTTATATTGTGGTGGCCAGTGGCCAGTCCTCTACGCAGTCCAGATACTATTTTTGGGTGTAATTCAGACCTGTTGAAGGTTTTCTATATATTATATTGTGGTGGCCAGTGGCCAGTCCTCTACGCAGTCCAGATATTATTTTTGGGTGTAATGCAGACCCGTTGAAGGTTTTCTATATATTTTATTGTGGTGCCCAGTGCCCACTACTCTACGCAGTCCAGATACTTTTTTTGGGTGTAATGCAGACCTGTTAAAGGTTTTCTATATGTTATATTGTGGTGGCCAGTGGCCAGTCCTCTACGCAGTCCAGATACTATTTTTGGGTGTAATTCAGACCTGTTGAAGGTTTTCTATATATTTTATTGTGGTGCCCAGTGCCCACTACTCTACGCAGTCCAGATACTATTTTTGGGTGTAATTCAGACCTGTTGAAGGTTTTCTATATATTTTTTATTGTGGTGCCCAGTGCCCACTACTCTACGCAGTCCAGATACTATTTTTGGGTGTAATGCAGACCTGTTGAAGGTTTTATATATATATTATATTGTGGTGGCCAGTGGCCAGTCCTCTACGCAGTCCAGATACTATTTTTGGGTGTAATTCAGACCAGTTGATGGGTTTTTAATTATATTGTGGGGAACACTCCTCTACGCAGTCCAGAAAGATACCTCGTTGCAACGTTTTGTACTAAAAAAAATAAAATATTGTGAGGTGTTAGGTGTTCAGAATAGCCTTTAAATTAGTGGAAATGATTGTTATTGAATGTTATTGAGGTTAATAATAGCGTAGGAGTGAAAATAAGCCCAAAAACTTGATTTTTACACTTTTTAGTTTTTTTTCAAAAAAAATCCAAATCCAAAACCTTAAATCCGAACCAAAACCTTTCGGCAGGTGTTTTGCGAAACAAATCCGAACCCAAAACATCGCGAAAATCCGGATCCAAAACACAAAACACGAGACCTCAAAAGTCGCCGGTGCACATCCCTATATTTTTGACAGTTTCGCTGCCATGATTATCTCTATATGCAATCCAGTTCAGTAAAAGTATTTTAGATAAATGTTAAAATTAACAATGTATTTACTGAACGAACAAATACAACAAATCATTACAAAGGTAAAGTAAGATACTTTTTCTTAGCAACGTGACAGCTCTACGGCTGGGCTAAGAAATTATTCTTGATTGTTTCAAGGAAAAGAGGTAAGTGACATTTACTGTCAGTAACTACAAAAATAGGATGTATCATCACAGATAGTATGTATCATCACAGATAGGATGTATCATCACATATAGGATGTATCATCACAGATAGGATGTATCATCACATATAGGATGTATCATCACAGATAGGATGTATCATCACACATAGGATGCATCATCACATATAGGATGTATCATCACAGATAGGATGCATCATCACACATAGGATGCATCATCACATATAGGATGCATCATCACATATAGGATGTATCATCACATATAGGATGTATCATCACAGACTCTACAAGAAACTCTGTTTCAGCCTAATTTTACCATCCCTATTTTTAAAGCTTGTTAGTAAATCATTCTCATTGATTGTTATTTCTAAGATTTAACTAGATTCATGATAAAATATGTGCATCAAGGTAGCAATAAAAATGATGCAATTTAATTTTATTCAGTATGTAATCAGTGCAATCATGCAAGACGCATTTTGTGTAAATTTCTCAGATTAGTTCATCTGGTGACTTCCTTAGGTACTAACCACAGGAAATATAACATCCACCTATGGTCTAATACACTGCAAATATACTGTAACTGATAACAACTAGGTAGACATTTGCTTTCATTAAAGTTAATATGTGAAAGTGTAAAACGTGGGTGTGCATAGCTTTTCATTGTGCGTGTATGTGTGGGGAACTCACCTGTGGGGCACTCTCCCCTGCGGGGTCCTTACATATGTGCCTATTTGTTAACCTTGCACATAAAGAGGTGCATACCCACATTCTAGTTCTGGTGACTGGTCCTGTGAAATCAGCCTGTACCTATGTTTGTGGGACACTGGGCTGAACTAAAAACGCAAATAATGGAAGAGTGAAAATATCACTTCAACATCCATCCTTTTGCCACTTTAAGACCACCCTGCTGATCAATTTCAACTTGATATTTTTACTCCTAAAAAACTTCTCGGTTTAGCCTCATATACTTTATATTTTAATGGAATCATGAGATTGTGGGGGTGTCTTTATAAGTGTAACTCTTGAGTGTTTGAATGTTTGTGGAAAATGTGCGCTCAGAAATCGATTTCTAAAATAAAGAACATATTTTACATGTAAAACTCAGCTTCGTTTGTGGGGAGTAAAATTCTGCCATCTCACCACCAGGGGCAAGCTGTGTCAAGGGGCATTTGTCACCTGGGCTGGTACAATTTAAACTGTGTTGGGCCTTGTCAACCTGAGTTCAAGATGCAGGCAGAAGATGCTCCTTTTCAATGTCGCTTGAAAAAGCTTTCTGACCGGGGAGCATCTTCTGCCTTTTCTGGCCTCCGGGCATGGCCATGAACCATGCAGGTGAATTAGCCCAAGACAGTTCAAATTGTACTGGGAAGCAGGTAGAAGATGCTGTCTAGTGGGTATGATGGTATCTCAAGACAACCAGATTGCATCTGCAGCATTTTATTTTGGTCGCCACGGGAGATCTGGGGTCTTTAAGATTAAACCACCACAGCTCTAGAATTTGTATAGTAAAGCCAACAGAGATCTGAGGTCTACATAATAAAGTCATGCTAGGTCTGGGTACTGTACAAAGCAAGCAGAGATTTTAGGGGTCTGCCCTAAAGCACAAAAGATTTATGGGGTCTGCATGGTAAAACAACCAGAGATTTAAGGGTTCTGTATTTTATATCAGCCCTAAGAACAAGGTTGGCATCGTATAGTAGTCACTAATATGCATTGTGTAGTGCTCATTAGAATCCTCTCTTTTGATTGCGGTCAATACACCCAGGCCAAAAGTTGTCAGCCCTCCCCTGATCCCTACTAAATAGAGAGCATTCCCCTTAATGTATCTCCTTTATCATTTCAATCCAATTTAAATGATCTTTCCACAAAATGAAATGTCATATGGGTGTATAACTAGATTCCTTCTTGCAGATAGTTGACCTACACTTAGAAACAGCCACCTAGCTCCTTCCTGCACAGAAAACGCCCTTTTCAAATGCAAAATCTAAGCTTGTAAGTGCACAAAAGAAAGTGCAAATGGAATTGCTAGAAGTGCGTTGTTTTCCCTTTTGTGAATGACTTTAAATTGTCTAGCTTGCATTACATCTATAAATGCTCATTGCTTGTTGGCTGGTACCTAAAATAACATCTGAATTAGAAAATTGTTATTTATTCCCTTTATAAATAGAAAATGAATGGTATTTTCCTGAACTAAGGCATAATTAAACTGTCATCCCTGAAGGGATGGATGGTTATCATATTTCCCTGACTGCAAATAATGCAATTCAACAATGTTATACATCCTAAATTATAATCTGTGCCTCATAAATAACAATGAATAAATCTTTTAGGCCAATGTATTGCTCTCTCTCTCTTTGGCCATTGTTAAGGCATTATACCAGTAAAAATATAAACTTGCAGATACATGTTAAATTAGTGATTATTGATGGTATTCAAACACCTCACTCTTGAAAGCATTCATTTCATTGGCCAAAAGCAAAGACATAGGTCTGGGCAGGTTAGGCATGTTTGCAGACCAGGGAGGACTACAGCGCTGTGGAATTAGTGGCGCTATATAAATAAATGGTGATGATGATGACTACCCTCTTCATTTTTTTTTTGTTATTGAAGCCCAAGGTGTGTTGTTTTCACCCAGTGCTGTTCAATAAGCCTGTGCTGTGGAGCTTGGGATTTTGGACCCTTTCCTAAAGTGAGAGGGACCAGATCCTTCACATACCCCAGAGCATATGGTCCCTTAGGGGGATAAGGTTCTTCAGACTCCCCTTTGCCAAAATTAGGGGGTGGGCTTTGACATCCATTACCCCCGGAGTCATAAGGTTTCTTAGGGGGCAAGGGTAATCAGGGCCACCACTGGTGCAAGGCTCACGGTATCCCCTTTCTCCCCAAAATAGGCTGAAGCTTCTCCCTATCAACTGGTTCTTCAGCTACTTCGAGAAGCGTGGAGACTCCGATAACTAGGGAGGAGGGTCACCCATAAGGGTCTAAACCCAAACCCAAACCCCAAAACAAAAACATGACACACACTTCTGCTCACATAAACACATAGCTCTTAATGACATGTTACATATTTTATTAGGAGCTTTGTGCCTGTGAATCATCATCATTATGATCAATATTTATTTATATAACACCAGCAAATTCCGTAGCGCTTTACAATTGGAAACAGTTATAAAAAAATACTCGGTAATACATACAGACAGAGGTAAGAAGACCCTGGTCTCAAGCTTTCAATCTATGGGACAATGGAAGTTTGATACACAAGGGTAAGTACTACATCATATTGCATATTGGTCCAAATAGAATGTAACCCCCTGTCACTGTGTGTAGTGGTAAGGAGCACAGTTTAGGCAGTGCACTTTCTTCTCAGCCCTGGCTAGCTCCTGGCGTGGTTGTAGATGACCAGGGAGTCCCCGCACATGCAGGTTATTTTTACAGTCTCTGTGAAAATGTTGGGACACAGGTAATGTAATTTGGTGGTGCAGTGCAATCAGATGTCTCAATAATGCGGGTGCCAGATCATCTCTATATTGCAAAATAAACTCTTTATTTACAGTCCTTCATCACTCCAGCACATTCTTAAACTGTTGCAGTGATAAATATGTACAGTTCCTATATACATCTCCTGTCTCCGCCTGCACAGTTCTTAAAAGCTACTTGTACAGAATATCTATGGGGCAATCACATCCAAAATAGTGGCTTTCTAGCTCACTCTCATCTCTCTCACAACAGTGTTCACTCACCCTTCCCCTCAGGGGTAATATCAATCTCCTGTGCTCTCCAGGGGTAACATTTCTCTCCCGTGCTCTACGTTGGTAATATCTCTCTCCCGTCCTTTGCAGTGGTAATATCTCTCCCCATGCTCTGCGAGGGTAATATCTCTCAGCTGGACGCTGACAGAAACTCCCTGTGTGCTGCTTCTTTCTAACATCCTGTCACTTTCTGAGGTAAATTATCCCTCAAATCTGCCCCATATCACTAGTATTCTGTCAGTGGTGTTGTACTATGGCCCCTAGCGGCAGCAGGCGATGGACCAGCTCCCCAGATTATAAGAGGGGTCCCAGGACCTCCTCCACTCTGTCCTGGGTCCCTGGCTCTCCCTCTCTCTGCCTGGTTCTGATCCCCTCACCTTATACCAGCCTAATGTTACTAAGCAACATTCCCAATGTGTGTCTTCTCGGTCCTTCTGCTAGGCCACACAGGGAGTGTGTGTAAAACAACACCAGAGGAGGTGTTACAACAATGCAAAGGTAATGTTGGTCAAAGGGTTGTTGTCTTGTGTTAGCTGTGTAGAGGGTGATAATAGGGTAATCTAGAGAGATTAAGAGAGTGGTTGAGGAATATTATAAGCTTGTCTGAAGAGGTGGGTCTTCAGAGGACACTTGAAGATTTGAAGACGAGAGGAAAGTCTTATTGTGCGAGGGAGGGAATTCCATAGAGTGGGTGCAGCTCTAAAAGTCCTGTAACCGAGAATGGGAAGATGTGATGAGAATGGAAGAGAGACGCAGATCTTGTGTGGAATGGAGGTGTCGAGTTAGGATATATTTTGAGACAAATGAAGAGATGGTCTTGTATGCTAGTAGAAGAATTTTATATACGGATTCGGTAGAAAACAGGCAACAAATGTAGAGACTGACAGAGTGGCTCAATAGAGGAAGAACAATTTGCAAGGAAAATCAATCTAGCCACTGTGTGCAAAATAGATTGTAGAGGTACGAGTCTGATTTTTATGAAGATCAGTAAGGAGGAAATGGAGGAAGACTTTAGGAGAGAGAAGTGTGTGTGTATGAGAGCAAGGATTGCTTTATGTATCTGATTAAGGGCTGTTACAGTAACTGGCCTAATCAGATACATGAAGTTCTCCCTGACACATCTCCTAGTCATGTTTTCTCTTCACATAAACCCAGCTCATAAATGTTAGCTCAGTTTATTATGCTCTGGCCCTGACACAGTTTCTTATCAGATGCATAAATCTCTCTCCTTCAGTCACTGAAGCCCCAGCTGTGCCAGGTGTCTGTGAGAGTTATGTGAGAGTTATGTGACAACAAGATTAATGTGTTTTACGACCTCTGTCTGTTTTTGTAATAAGGAACAGGTAAAAGAAAAAAGAAACAATAGAGGAGGCAGAACTTGCAGGGCTCTGTGGGTAATTTCTCATTTTCATACCCATTCAGCTAATTAAATTTCAACATGGAGTAGTCTTTGGATCTTCCTGGGGGGAAGAATATTAAAGATTAGTTGGCAAAATGTGTATATTAGCGTATAATAGGAATTGATTTGTCCAGGAGATTTTTATAATGTGTTGCTTTAGAGGTAATGATGGTGGAAGGTCTATTTTAGGAGATAGCAACACTCTCAGAATATAATGATGCTATACAAAGGTGTAACGCTCATGGTAGCAGGGGGGTTGCTACTTTGGCCCCCTCAGCTAGGGGCAGAGAGGTGCCTCCCATATGAAAGCCGCATGTGTATATGTTATTTTTCCGCCCTTGCTATGATGTCCGCCTCTGTCCAGATACACCCCTGATGCTATATCTAGAGGACTGAAAAGGAGGACCATCAAAATAAAACATGTAATGAAATTATACACAGTAAAGTTGCTAGTAATTTTACACGTGTTCTAAAAATGATGATGTAAAAATATTTTGATTATGCTTCCTCATTAAAATTATAGCACTAAAGCAGTGGCGCATGCAGGGGGGGTTTCTGAGTCTCTAGAAACCCCCCCTGCGCTAACTAAGTGGCCACTGTCCTATACAGCAGCCGCGGCGCTGTCAAAGAAGCGTCCGCGACGGTGCTGTATTGTATACGCTCTGGTTTTTTTGGGGTTTTTTTTTTTTTGGGTCCCCCTCCCCCCGACAATCCTCCGTGCGCCACTGTAAAGGTAAATATGAAGTGACAGTACTGGTCCTGCGGCCCTTTAACATGTTAGCATTTACTGTTCTTTTTCTTCTGTTTCCCTGAAAAAATATTGATCATACGTTGACAGCTGAGTTACGTGTTCCAGGGCCTCATAACCGCTTATCCTAGTTATACACTGAATTTGCAATGTCTGAGACCAGTGGTATTATCAAGAACAAAATCTCTTATCATAAAGCTCATTTTTCCTAAAGGTCTGTTTCCCAAATGCTTGTGCCTTCATACCAGTGATAAATAGCTTACTGTCTGAAATGGTTGAACACACTAATGAGAGGAGAAACGGAAGAAGACATGACCTTATTCTTGCTAGAAAGGCATTAGGGTCAAGAAAGCCATTTGTTACACCACTGAGGTGCTATTTCCAGGGGGTGAGTGGTCTGTGCATGTTTCTTACAGTTCCAGAGACACTTAATAAACAGACATCAAAGCCAGTGGTATATTAACTTGGGTGACAGCTGCACTTGTTGCTAATAAGAAGGCACTTTAATTATTAAAGCTACTTAACATGTGGGACAAGCTTTCACACAAATAGAAGTTACATTTCATTATTTTTCATTTATATTACCCCATTGATATCATAATATGCAACCATTGATAAGTCTGTTCCCTTATTAAGGAAAACCTTTTAAACTTGTCAGCTTCTCTGGAACATTAGGGGGGAATGTTACTAAAATCAGCAGCGATAAGGACTCATTCAGGTGGCGGCTGCGCACTCTCCCATAACAGGGTGGTTCGTTTAGCAACATCCCCCTGGGGGAGTTATGGGACACTGCCTTTCCGTTGTAGCCAGTAATAATATTCATGAGAAAGTACTCATCCAACGCATTAGGAACCAGTGACAGTAATGAGGCACATTGTGACCAATATTCAAAAGCACCTCAGCATTGTAAGATCATTTGTAATAGTGATGGTATGCCATTAGATCTCTTATTACTGGGGTGACCTAGATTGCCAGTAAAGTCAAAATGTCACAGTCGCGTCACTGGTTTTCTACATTAACCCCAATGTGGAAGTTTTACTGGTCCTGTTCAAGCTCTACTAAAGGGTGGATTTTCTAGTGGTTTGGACTTTAGTAGATGGTTTTGAAAGTGCACGATTTTCTCAAGGCTATACCATTAGAAAACTGTTTGACAAATCACTATGATACATATCCCATCCCTAATTTGTAACATGATAAGAACACAAACTGTCAGATTTATTAAGCTGCGGTTTGACAAACTGCCGAAAAACACCATTAAAACAGCCACAAAAAAGAGATGTATGTAAGAGGCGAGATTGGTCAAACTACATGCTGTATGAGCTATCTTGCCATCAAGAGTAGGCAGGGCCGTCTCTTCCATTGGGCACGATGGGCAGGTGCCCGGGGGCCCTGCAGGCAAGGGGGCATGTCCGAGGCAGCATTAAAAAAAAAAATCCTGCAAAAAAAAAAAAAAGAAAAAGAAAATACTTACCTTGCGGTCACTTCCTGGTCACTTTTTTACATACATATATATTTTTTTTAAACACACACACACACTAATATATATATATATATATATATATATATATATATATTTATTTATTTATATTTAGGGGCCCCGGTGCACTGCATTGCCCGGGGGCCCATAATGTAGTTAAGGTGGCCCTGAGAGTAGGCGCCATTTACATGTGATTTATGGGGCAATCATTATTTGTTGATTAAGGGGCAAAATTAATTTATAATTAACTTATAGGGATAAATTTAATTTCGTTATATTATTATGATTTTGCCCCTTAATAGGGTGTTATGCACTCAAAATTGTAAAATTGATAATATCAAAATGACATTTTCTTCCAGTACAATAGAGGTTAAACTGTTAACTTCCTTTATAAATGTTTTTTTATAGGAATTGAATGTGGAAAATTATATTACTGCTAAATAAATTAGATCACTCTCTCCTTCACTAATAACTTGTAATTGAAGTTTTACAGTGTTTTTTTTCCCAGAGAACAGTAAACTTGCAGCTAAACTAGAGCCCATTTCACACCTGCATTGTGTAATTAATCATAAGGTAACACAGTTAAATCTGCTGATCTATCTGAACAAGTGAATTAACATGTTTCTGAGAATTGTAAGAAATAAAAAAAAGATGACGTACCGGTAGTTCATGTCTAAAATTTGTACAGTATGTTGCAAATACTGATCTCTGAGTAATGAGGTTAATAATATTATAACTAGAGATGGGCGGGTCCGGTTCTCCGAGAACCGAACCCACCCGAACTTTGGGTATCCGAGTACCGAGCTGAGCAGCTCGGTACTCTCCCGCCCATTCCGAATCCAAATCGAGGCCGAACGTCATTGTGACGTCGTCGGATCTCGGGACTCGGTTCTCGCGATACTTCAACTTTATAAATACACGCCTCCACAGCAATCCATCGCCATTTGACAGAGGGAGAGAGCAGGGTGTAGTCATAGGCTAATTAGAGCAGGGACAGAGAATACCATATTGTTCTTGCAATTGCTCTAACCAAAATCGCTAGTGCAGAGAGGAGGATAGAGGTTTATTATTTTTTCTTCATATTTGGCACTCCCCAGCGCTTTTGGGGTGTCCCCCATAATTGTGCATTAATATTTCTGGCTGTCAAAAGTCATATCTGTCAGCAGTATCTACTCAATAATTTGTAGCACACCTCAGTGTTTTTGGGGTGTCCCCCATAATTGTGCATTAATATTTCTGGCTGTCAAAAGTCATATCTGTCAGCAGTATCTACTCAATAATTTTTAGCACTCCTCAGTGTTTTTGGGGTGTCCTCCCTAATTGTGCATTAATATTTCTGGCTGTCAAAAGTCATATCTGTCAGCAGTATCTACTCAATAATTTTTAGCACTCCTCAGTGTTTTTGGGGTGTCCTCCCTAATTGTGCATTAATATTTCTGGCTGTCAAAAGTCATATCTGTCAGCAGTATCTACTCAATAATTTGTAGCACACCTCAGTGTTTTTGGGGTGTCCCCCATAATTGTGCATTAATATTTCTGGCTGTCAAAAGTCATATCTGTCAGCAGTATCTACTCAATAATTTTTAGCACTCCTCAGTGTTTTTGGGGTGTCCTCCCTAATTGTGCATTAATATTTCTGGCTGTCAAAAGTCATATCTGTCAGCAGTATCTACTCAATAATTTTTAGCACTCCTCAGTGTTTTTGGGGTGTCCTCCCTAATTGTGCATTAATATTTCTGGCTGTCAAAAGTCATATCTGTCAGCAGTATCTACTCAATAATTTTTAGCACTCCTCAGTGTTTTTGGGGTGTCCTCCCTAATTGTGCATTAATATTTCTGGCTGTCAAAAGTCATATCTGTCAGCAGTATCTACTCAATAATTTTTAGCACTCCTCAGTGTTTTTGGGGTGTCCTCCCTAATTGTGCATTAATATTTCTGGCTGTCAAAAGTCATATCTGTCAGCAGTATCTACTCAATAATTTTTAGCACTCCTCAGTGTTTTTGGGGTGTCCTCCCTAATTGTGCATTAATATTTCTGGCTGTCAAAAGTCATATCTGTCAGCAGTATCTACTCAATAATTTTTAGCACTCCTCAGTGTTTTTGGGGTGTCCTCCCTAATTGTGCATTAATATTTCTGGCTGTCAAAAGTCATATCTGTCAGCAGTATCTACTCAATAATTTTTAGCACTCCTCAGTGTTTTTGGGGTGTCCTCCCTAATTGTGCATTAATATTTCTGGCTGTCAAAAGTCATATCTGTCAGCAGTATCTACTCAATAATTTTTAGCACTCCTCAGTGTTTTTGGGGTGTCCTCCCTAATTGTGCATTAATATTTCTGGCTGTCAAAAGTCATATCTGTCAGCAGTATCTACTCAATAATTTGTAGCACACCTCAGTGTTTTTGGGGTGTCCCCCATAATTGTGCATTAATATTTCTGGCTGTCAAAAGTCATATCTGTCAGCAGTATCTACTCAATAATTTTTAGCACTCCTCAGTGTTTTTGGGGTGTCCTCCCTAATTGTGCATTAATATTTCTGGCTGTCAAAAGTCATAACTGTCAGCAGAATCTACTAAATAATTTTTAGCACTCCCCAGTGGTTTGCGCTCAGAATGGATTCAAAGCAGTCCACATATGATCTGAATGAGCAACCAGGTTCTGTCACCAGTCCTGATGTTAGTGTTCCCAGTACGTCATCTGGCCAAGGCGATGTCAAACAACAGAGTGTTTTCAAATTAGTGCAAAAAACAAAAACCCAAAAAAAATTTACTGTATTGAAGCGAAAAAGAAGTGTAACTGAGCAAAAGTTAAGTGACGATAAAAAAAAAATTGCAAGCATGCCATTCTACACACGCAGTGGCAAAGAGAGAATGAGGCCTTCACCTTTGGCTATTAGTGGCAGATCCCAAAAAGTTACCCAGGCTACAATTGGTGCACAACTACTGTTACGCGTCAAAGCTGAGCTGCAAGATACCAGTGAGGCATTACAGGAGAATATTTGCTCTGATTCACAAATGACAACAATCCCTGTGGAGAGTCCATCCAACAGTGGGATGTCTAATCGTGAGCATTCTGCTGATGTGTGCCTTAATAGCCCGAGTGTAGCCGGTGATACCCAAATTGAGGATGCCACTTTGGAATTAGAAGAGGATGAGGGGGAGATTTGTGTAGGCGACGAGGGCGCTAATGAGGATGTTGATGAGGATGAGGTTGTTTGTGTAAGTCCTGCACCAGTGGCAGCAGTTCTGGCACGTGACAAGAAAAAGGCCATTGTCATGCCTGGGCATAAAACAAAAAAATCCACTTCTTATGTGTGGAATTATTTCTACCCAAATCCAGACAACAATTGTATAGCCATTTGTAGTGTATGTGAAGCCACAGTCAGTCGAGGGAGGGACCTTAACCATCTTGGAACCTCGTCTATGTTACGCCATTTAACGAGAGTTCATGGCAAAGTGTTGGGAAAAGCTGAAAGTTCTTCCCAAAAGAATACAAGCACTCCCTCATCAGCTAAGACCCTCCGCTCACCGACATACCGACGGCTACAAAATACACCCACCACACCATCCTCATCAATATCCTCAGTAGCGCTCGGAGTTAGCCCGGCATCCCACTTAAGGCTGGATGACTCCGGCACTATTATTGATTCCTCTGAAGAAAGCGTTAGTCCTGCTGCTGCTGTTGCTGCTGCTGGGGGTGAATCGTCATCCCAGAGGCAGGTGAATAAAATGAGCAGTCCTACATTTCAGCAATTAACTGTGAAACAATCATTTGCGAGGGGAAGCAAATATGACAGCAGTCACCCAGTCGCCAAGCGAATCACAGACGCCATGGCTGCAATGTTAGTGTTAGATCTGCGTCCAATCTCCACAATAAACGCAGCTGGTTTTTCACAGTTAATTGAGGTTTTGTGTCCGCGTTACAGAATTCCATCGCGACACCATTTCTCCCGTAAAGCTATTCCACAACTATACCAAAAAGTGTGTAAAAATGTAGAGATTGCGCTGAAAAATGCCATTCTGCCCACTGTTCACTTAACCACAGATATGTGGACAAGTGGAAGTGGCCAAACCAAAGACTATATGACTGTGACAGCCCACTGGGTTGGTCATTCACCTTCACCAGCAGGAACAGCAGCAGCATGTACACCACTACGTAACATTTGTCACAGGCAGGCCACTCTTTGTATCACCGGCTTCACTAACAGGCATACGGCTGACAATTTGTTACGCAAACTGAGAGATGTGATTGATGCATGGCTTATACCACTCGGACTCTCCCCAGGGTATGTCATTTCAGATAACGCCAACAATATAGTGCGAGCATTACAGCTGGGTGATTTCCAACATATTCCCTGTTTTGCTCACACCATCAACTTGGTGGTGCAGAGCTTCCTACGAAATAACCGTGAGGTGCAGGAGATGCTTTCGGTGGCCCGTAAAATTTCAGGCCATTTCAGGCATTCAGCCACAGCATGTAGGAGATTACAGCAGCTCCAAGAGCAGTTTAACTTGCCCTGCCACCAACTTAAGCAAGAGGTGGTAACTCGGTGGAATTCCACCCTGTACATGCTTCAGAGGATGGAGGAACAGCGCAAAGCCATCCAAGCATATTGCACAAGTCATGACATTGGGAAAGGAGGGGGGATGTATTTCACTCTTGCACAGTGGGGAATCCTTTCAGTGCTGTGCAAGGTGCTGAAACCATTTGAAGTTGTGACATGTGAGGTCAGTGCAGACTCTGCTAGTTTGAGCCAAGTCATTCCTTTAATTAGACTATTGGAAAAGCAGCTTGAGAAAATGAAGGAGGAGCTGAAAGCAAGCAATTCAGCAAAGTATGTTGGCCTTGTCGATCAAGTACTTAATTCGCTTCACAATGATCCTCGAGTTATTAAGATCTTGAACTCGGATCAGTACGTTTTGGCCACTGTGCTTGATCCAAGGTTTAAAACCTACATTGAGTCTTTACTTGTAAATTAGCGAGATGTGAACTTTTGCAAGGAGCTATTGCTCAGCAAGTTGGCCGCTGAACTGGGCCTCGGCTTGACGACGTGTCCTCCTTCACTTTCTCAAGCTGTTGCTCGTAAAAAATTAAATTTCCAAAAAAGAAGCAGGGAAGACACAGGGGGCAGACGAGAACAATTTAACATCTGGGCTGGTTTGAAGGATTTTTCAAAAAAAAGTGTCACTTTGCCCATAAGTCCATCCAATATGAGTATAAACATGCAAAGGATGGTGGAGGATTACTTTCAAGAGGTAGTTGATATGGAAATGTCAGACAGTCCCTTTCCTTACTGGGAAGAAAAGCAGGCCATTTGGAAACCCATGTACAAACTTGCTTTGCAATACCTAAGCTGCCCACCCTCCAGTGTGTACTCTGAACGAGTGTTCAGCACAGCAGGGAACTTAGTCAGTGATCGCCGTAGAAGGTTACTTCCCAAAAATGTGGAGAAAATGATGTTTATAAAAATGAACTACATCTTCCACGAGGAAGGCCTTCACCATCCAAGACATCCAAGCACTGACTGTTCTCTAATGGCGGATTCAAGCGGCGATGAATTGATAGTCTGTGATGATGACGTACACACTGATGAGGGTGAGGATGAAGCTGAAGATGATGCCGATAACATCTTTTTAAAACTTTCTATGTAAGTGTAGGGTGCAATCTACCCCCAAAGAGGAAAGGGACTTGTGGCATTTCCATATCACATACCATCTTGAAAGGCTGCTGTTAGGGCAATTTATCCTTAAGGGTAGGGTGTCATAGACAGAGTGACCCTAAACTGGCTTTGTCCATTTTTCATAATATTGTACAGTCTATAATGGCTGAATTTTTTAGTATTTTATACAAGTGGAGGGGGGCCTAGAGAGACAGAAACCAAACTGGCTTTCTCCATGTCAATTAATATTGTACAGTCTATAATGGCTGAATTTTTTGGTATTTTATACAAGTGGAGGGGGGCCTAGAGAGACAGAGTGACCCCAAACTGTCTTTCTCCATGTCAATTAATATTGTACAGTCTATAATGGCTGAATTTTTTAGTATTTTATACAAGTGGAGGGGGGCCTAGAGAGACAGAAACCAAACTGGCTTTCTCCATGTCAATTAATATTGTACAGTCTATAATGGCTGAATTTTTTACTATTTTATACAAGTGGAGGGGGGCCTAGAGAGACAGAGTGACCCCAAACTGTCTTTCTCCATGTCAATTAATATTGTACAGTCTATAATGGCTGAATTTTTTAGTATTTTATACAAGTGGAGGGGGGCCTAGAGAGACAGAAACCAAACTGGCTTTCTCCATGTCAATTAATATTGTACAGTCTATAATGGCTGAATTTTTTGCTATTTTATACAAGTGGAGGGGGGCCTTGAGAGACAGAAACCAAACTGGCTTTTTCCATTTCTTTACATATTTAACTATAAGTGTAGGGTGTAATATACATTCAAAGACGATGGCTGCATTGCCAATATGCATAGATGGAGAGGAAGACAATCTGTTTTGTGTGTAGAATAGGCCTACCAACGAAGAATTAAACTGTTTTTTTGGATGATTTATTACCTCAACAATTAGATTACTTGTCTCTAAAACAGTTGGAGCACTAAATTGGGTTAATTTAGGCCCAAAAACATGGATTTTCCCAAAAAATAGCAAAACAAAACCAAACAAAACCAAAACCAAAACCAAAACACGCAATGGCGGTTTTGCAAAACCAAAACCAAAACCAAAACACGACGGTAATCCAGATCCAAAACCGAATCCAAAACCAAAACACGGGGGTCAGTGACCATCTCTAATTATAACCTTTGCTCCAGAAAAGAGATGTGTGATGAGAAACATTCAGCTCACATCAAGAATGGTAATAAAGCCTTATATCCACTGGTGTTTGATTTGTGTTTAAAACACACATTGATATGGAACTGAAAACGCATGTCAAACACAAACATTTCATCATGCGCTTATTGGCTACCGCTTTTACTCGTGGTTGGGAGGTCTTTAGCAGTTACTCCATTGACCTCAATGCTTTTAACTTTCATTAAACAATGTGTCCTATATCGGATCCATTTACATGCATTGTAATAGTATAAAAAGGCTACATAACACAGGTACTGTAAGTTCAGCGGGTATAAGGTTTAATTGATTGAATAAGTTCATAAATTAGTTCAAATGCCTATGACCAAAGTATGTTTTGTGGGTGTATAGTTGCCTGAATGCCTCAAGTCAAAGATGAATGAAATGTTGAGGATAGCTCACTAATTGTTTTCCTCAATGCCAATCGCTGCTGACCAGGGGCTAAAATGATATAATAATAAACTAATGAAAAAAAACACCTCTATTGAAATTGAATGCATCTATCAATTACCTGCAAAACAGAGTGTAATTATTCTTTTAAGCACCTGTTTTGAGTGCTCACAGGTGTTAATCCGGGGGTTAGTCCTAGTATTTGAAGTTAGTTAGTTAGTTAAAGCTAGTTAATTAGTATTTGAACTGTAGTCCGTTACTCTGCATTAGATTGAACAGAGTGTAGCTTGAATTGAATTGAATAGTAGATCAAAAGCAGTTTTCATGGCCACTGAGGGTAACTCAGGTGAGTTATTGATGGAGCATTGACCCAGCTTAGAGCCAGGCCTGGCGCTCCCATTAGGCAAGGTTAGGCACTTGCCTAGGGCGCCGGGCTCTTGAGGGCGCCTGGAGGGCGCCACAGATTAAAAATTTCTATAAAACTGTGCGGCGACCGCTGACCATACCTTTCATGGCCGCCGCACAGCTTCAGATACATCAACAGGGAGGGGGGGAGGACTATTGATCATCACCACCACCGCCTCTCTACTCCGTCTCCTCCCCTCCACTCACTGACTGTCGGGCCGTGACATCATAATCATGGCCCGACAGTGTCAGTGAGTGGAGGGGAGGAGACGGAGCAGAGATGAGGCAAGTTAAGGTAAGAAAAGACGGGTGGGGGGGCGCCGATTTTGAAAATGGGGCAGGGGGCGCGGGACAGGGGGGGGGGGGGGGCGCCGATTTTGAAAATGTGCCTAGGGTGCCAAGGACCCTAGCACCGGCCCTGCTTAGAGCATTTATATTTTCATTTCTTCTCTGTTTAGTATTCACACTGTATTGCCCTGAATTGCCACAAATATCACCATAAGGGATCTGTAATCCCTTTCTAAAGATCAAAATTTTAGCTGCATTCTGTTTCAATCAACAGTAGTTGAATGAAATGTAACTATAGCAGAGGGATAATGACTTAACACATGTGCATTTACCTGTTTTGCTTGTGAATCATACCTCAAAATTGTCTGACGAATGATTACTATTTAGAAGGAGCAACTTTCAACAGAGTGGTATCAGCAGAAACTGTCTCATGAATTGCTCATGCTTATAAACAGACTTTTGTCTTTACACATTGTTTTTCCTGTGAGGGATGACACATTTCTTTTTGTATAAACATGAAGTTAAAATAGTTTTTGCATGTATTAGCAAATGTTGATGTTAGTTAACACATGCTCATACTCCACATGGGTAAATGTATCATACCCCGGTTTCTTCAACTCGCGGGAGTTCGGCATCTTCGCAGCTTAAATTTAAAGCGGCGCTGCCTTGTAAAAGGTTTCCCTTTACAAGGCAGCGCCGCTTTAAATTTAAGCTGCATCAGCTGAGAACCACAAAAATGGTTTTTCACTGACAGATTGCTCAAGTGTTTAATGCAGAATTATGTGCATGCAATGCAGTGAATCTCATTCACTTCCTGTGGAAACCTTGGTTTCCCTTTACAAGTCAGCGCCGCTTTAAATTTAAGCTGCGAAGACACCGAACTCCCGCGAGTTGAAGAAACCAGGGTATGATACATTTACCCCCTGGTGTTGACCAAGGTTTCCACAGGAAGTGAATGAGATTCACTGCATTGCATGCACATAATTCTGCATTAAACACTTGAGCAATCTGTCAGTGAAAAACCATTCTTGTGGTTCTCAGCTGATGTACTGGAACCACAAGCCACTAGTGCTGCTCTAAATAGGTAGTAAATACATGCCCTGAAGCAAAAAACACCATGCACCAGGATATATATTTATGCACAAATGTGAGAACAGGTTAAATAATTTGGGATTAAACATAATATACAACATTAATTAATTGAAAAAAATAAGAAACTGTTTTAGTTGACGCAGAAGACAGAAAGAAAAATAATAGGGCTGGCAGGAAAGATTACAAATACTAAATTAATTACATTTTAGTGTGGTGATCTTAGTTTGAAGTGATGTCTGAGCTGTTTGCAGGAAAAATTGCAATTTAACAACTCCATAGATCTTAGATCAAATAAGTGTTTCTGAGTGTGTGTTTGGTTGGAAATGCAAAGGAGGCGAAGCCAATGTGGTTTCGGGCCCTCATTACTCTCAGTTGAGCATACAGAGCAAGAAAGAGGCATTGCGCAGTTTTGCATTAATATTAGAAATATGTGTATATATCTGGCATGAGAACATAGAGAACTTCATTTACCCATATTGCAAATCTTTTTTCCAGATAACCATCAGTGGCTTAGTTTTTGCCACTTGGGGACTGGCAGCTAGCTGGGGTATTGTTCCACGTTCCATTTTTTGACTAGGGTCCAAGTACCTTTTGTAATCTTTATCTACTGATTGTCTTCATGTCACCTGTTGGCAAGGATATAACCACCTGTAGTCAATATTGCCAATGTCAGAATATTCATAGCACAACAGCAAAATGTATTTTAGGAGCTATGTGTCATGATAAAATGTGGAGTCAGACTAAGGTACACCAATGCTATTTATTATAGAAGAACTGTACACAGGAAAATATTTAATGGGGCTTCAAGTATAGAAATGAGGACATTAATGGCTGAATCCACAGGGACTCGGAGAGATGGATAGTCAGGGGATAGACTGAGATCAATGGACAGGCAGCAGATAGTTAAAACAAAATCCAAAGCAGGAATCATAGGAGTGGAGAAGGTAAAGAAATCAAGCCAAGCTAAAGTAAAATACAAGGAGGCTCACATTGCTGGTTGCTGGAAACAAAAGTCAATGATGGGCACTGTTTGTATGTTATGTGATTGCTTAAATAGATAAGTGATTATAAAATATGTCACAGCTGGAAGTGGGTGGAGTACAGAATCTGCACAAAGCACGCTCATGGAGTCATAACAAAAAGTTATACTGAGCAAGCTCATGGATTTAGACAGATCAATGTTTATTTCCCAGATCCAGACTATGATCTTGGGGGTAGTTTTGACCTGCCAACTCGTGACTATGTTAATGAGCACAGGACTGTATGTGAAAGGGGCAGTGTCTTGATGTTGAGGAGGGGATTGAAGGCAAGCAAAAAACCACTGGTTGAAGTCCTCATTCACAAAGTGCACAGGATGTAAAAAATGACAGGGTTTTGTACAAGTGCATCTGGGTGGTCAGCTCAGTCTATTTCAGGATCCATACCTACTCTCAGATCTAGGGAGAAGAAGAAATCTGAAGCAAAAGTTTTAATCACACAAAGTCCAACCTCATACCACTTTAGAACCACCCTGTTCATTAAATTAAACTTTTTGTCAGGATGGTAGATAGAGTCGAGGGTACAAATAGTCACAAACTAAGGTATTCCACTGCTTCTCAGCTGGTTTAAACTGTGTATATTGGTTGCCTTGACATTCTCTGACACAGGTGTTAGATGTTGCTTATTAGTGCTGTGAGAGCTGAACTGATCCACTGTTGGGATTGGTCAATGGTGGGTCTATTAGGCTGTCAGTACCATTCTCTGTAAAAGCTTTACCATGTCTATGTGCTCTGTAGCATATTGTTGCTTGCTTGTTATTGACACTTGTCATTTCTGACCACTGTTTTCTTTTGCTTGCCTTAACCTCTGTTACCTGTTGCTCGTACTGACCTCAACTTGTTACCCTTCATCCAGTCTGCCCCCCACACTGACCTTGCTTGTTACCATTTATGCTTATAAGCTGCTTGCCCCCAGACAGCTGACTTCTGCCTCATACCTCATGCCTCATATCAGGGCCAGCAGATCAGTATGATGAAGAGGCAAGACAGAGGGGCACCATGTCTTGGAGGAGCTCCATCCCACCTGCCATCCCCGCTTGTCAACCGGCCCAGTAATATAATTTCTTGGAACTGCATCTGGTGGAATGCCTGTGAGACACCTCCCTTCTAACTGACTGTAGGGCGTGATGTCATCACGTCCTGACACTGTCAGTGGGGAGCCGTGCAGAGAGGGACCAGAAGACAGAAAAATAGAAGGTCAAGAAAGGTAAATAAAGAACGAAAGGGAAACAGTGCATTGAAGGGGAAATAGTGTGATGGAGGAGCAAAGGTGTGATGAAGGAGGGGACACAGTGTGATGAAGGGAGATACAGTGTGATGAAGGGGCAAAAGTGCGATGAAGGAGGGGGCACAGTGTGATGGAGGGGTCATGGTGTGATTGAGGGGGCACAGTGTGTTGAAGGAGTATCCATTGTGTGATGAAGGGGTAAAAGTATGATGAAGGAGGGCACAGTGTGGTAGAGAGGCATTGTGTGATGGAAAGGGCACAGGGTGATTGGGGGGCACAGTGTGTTGAAGGAGGAGCCACAGTGTGATGAAGGGGGGTCCTAGTGTGATGTAGGGGCAAAAGTAGGATGAAGGCGCAAAAGTGTGATGAAGGAGGGGACATTTTTTTCTCTTCTATACTTCTCACAAAACTACTTTGCCAAAAATGTCTAATGTTATTACAATGCATACGCTTCATTGATATTATTCCTATAGCAATAAATGTTTGCGGTTTAATGTATTTATTTTTATTACTATCTTTACTAAAGTTTATTATATGATTTGTATTAAAATGAAAAAAAAGCATTATTGAATGAACAGATAATTTATAAAGAGGAGTGCATTGTTTAAAAATATTCTGTTTGCATCTTTCCATATATAATCTTATCCTTTTGTAGAAAAGACCCGTGGGCAACTGAGTACCAGTGAACACATAGGGCCTGATTTATTAAGGCATGTATAAATTGTGTTTTTTAAAAACTTACTTAATTCAGGCATATGGACATCTGTATTCAACTAGGAGCGAATCTGAAGAAACGTCTCTTGTTGAATATGGATCTAGGTATGCACTCTTACAATACACTGCAGGATAAGTCCAATACATATGAGGAATATAAAATCCAGGATGCCAGAAAAAAGTTCAATGATTGTCAGCTGTTAATAATATAGTCATTAATGAAAAAGTATTTTATTTAAATCATTTTCGTTTTACCCCCCCATGAAATATATTTGTCTTGATGATATTAATGTCTATACATAAAATGCATTTTTACAGTTGCTACTGATTGCATACACATGTTCTGGCATGCATACACGACCATCATCACTATCAATCCACACTTACAGCAGACCTGTAGCAGGGCTGCCAAAAGGAATTTGGGGCCCTCGTACAGAAACTCCATCTCCACCCTGCCATATCATTTCATTTCAATAATCTTGCTCTACCCTGCACCGCAAAACTAAGCCCAGCAGTGCATCTTCTCCATACATAGCAAGGAACTCCCTTGCTCTTTCCAACTCCTCCCATCATCATTCTGCTCTTCCGTAAATGCTGTCAACTTGCACCACACACCTTTGCCATTTGGTAGAAATCTATGCACACCTGTGCAAATGAAGGCACAAAAAATATTTTGCACTGTGCCGCGACCATTTTGTGCATTATAAATGAGACCCTATGAGTTAGATAGTGGAAGGAACAGGGTTCTCCAAAAGTATAGTAATTTCTGACTCTGATGTTTCACTCTGATGAATGGTGTTGTCCTAAAATGGACTTAGTATAAATAAAGTATAAAGAAATAAAGTTCATACAGGCAATGTGTTTGCAGATATATATTTTTTTTTTCTAAATGCGACCATATTCAATTGCTGCTTTCCACTTATAAAATAATAAATTTATCCTATTGAAAGTATACACATTGTAATAATTAAGGATCACCTTACAGATTGCCTCAAGTACAGTACAGTTGTTGTTCTATAACATATATCCTGCTGAAAAAAAATATTTGAAATTTTGATGCTGTTTGTGGTAGCACAGTCTGATTTATCTGGTGCCATAACTGGTTATTGATTACTGCTATTGATTGCATAGTTAACTGGTATTTTTAACACTAAATATATGTTTATGTGTTTTGTGTAATGTGATTAATTACTGATATCAATTGCATATAGCTGATATTTTTAACATTGATTTATAGGACTGATGTAATAAGAATTTTAGTTGATTTTAAACTAGTATTTAAAACTTTACAATAGTTTGCTCAGTTTAGTTCAGTTTATTTTCTGAAATCAATTCATTTGCTTTCAGAGATATTTACATAATTTGTGGGATGTGTATTTAAAGTTTTTTTCGTTCTCTCCAAGTATATATGGGATGTTTATAACTTGTAAATAATAAAAAACTAAAATATATATGAAAAAGAATGATGCACTGGGCGTTGCCTCTGTATCCCTGCTGCCTTATTCCTTTGCCTTTATAGCTCTTCCATAAGTCACGGTCTAACTTACATGTCAGATACTTACATGTCTAACTTACATGTCAGATAAAGCGACATTCAGATGTGTGTACAGTGTCGGACTGGGACATAAATGGCCCACCGGGGGAATGCGGTGATAGGGGCCCACTACATTGGGGTGTGGCCAACTGCTAGAGGGGGTGTGGCTAGTCATTAAGGGGGTGTGGTCTGCCCATGGAGGACAATGTATAGCACCAAGTGTAGTCTATGAGGAAAAAGCGGACCTTGCAAATAAGGTCAATTTCACATGTATCATGTAAAGAAAATAGAGATGAAATGTGTATCAATCAATAAATAACCTTTATTTATACCGATAAACACATGTATGATTAAATACAAAAATATACATTAGAAATAGAAAATTAAACAGCAGCTTTTAAATGAAAGCATATAAATTAACCATCATAATGGTTGTAACATACTGTTATGGACATTTTTATATTTAGTTTAACAGCCTCCCCATTAACAGTATAATTTTATGTTTACAAGTAGTGCTTTTTTATTGTCAGAAACTAACCCCCCTACCCTCTCCTCTCCCTGTTACACTGAGAGTCTGAGCGCTGCCGCTGAACGAGTTCTGTTTAGTTAAAAACAAGTCTACCAAAGCACCGTTAATATCAAGTAAAGGAGTTTAAGCTGCATCAGAATGAAGGACAAAATAAGTAGTGTCTCACACATACCTGAAAGCATTTACTACATTATTTTATCTGTTCTCTCTTGCAAAACTATCTTCTTGCTGACAATCAAGTAAAATCTTCAAATGCAAACGTAGCTTACATAAATGGGGGCACAACTATGAGACATAACATGAACTGAGTTCACAACTAAGAGATGTAACATGAACTGGGGGCACATCTATGAGGTATAATATGTCTGGGGACACAGCTATGAGGGTTAATGCGAGTTGGGGGCACAACTATGATGGATAAAACTGGGGGGCACAGTTTTGAGATATAATATGATCTGGGACACAACTGTGTGGCATAATATGGACTGGGGGCACTATTGTGTGAAATAACATGAACGTTTATTTGTTGGTCCCATTATTTTTAATATTAACATGATATTAGCATTATAAAATAAGAAATAATTCAATTTAAATTATATATAATTTAAGTGTTCTGGTATACAGTGGTATATAGATAGCTAGCTATATCAGTGGATTCCAAACTTCTTCAGTTCAAGGCACCCTTAGGGCCTCCATAATTTTTTCTAGGCACCCCTAAGCCAAAATAATATATGTAGTCCCCCGCCTTGCTTACCACTAGCCCTGGTCGAGGCACCCCAGGGAGCCACGGCACACGGTTTGGGAACCACTGAGCTATACACTGAATAATATTCAGGTGCCAGTATTTTCATTAGATATCCTCTACTTCCACATAAAGTAGAACAAATAATTGGAAGATGAGAGAAATAGAAATACTTACACAGCATCTCTTAATAGTAGAGCCTCCTTCTTTTTACAGCATCAGTAGGACGTTGATGAACTAAGAAGCAGAGACACGATCACATGAGTCATTCCCCTGCAGTTCGCCTCCGATCTCATTTGACAGCTGCTGCCTGTCACTGAGAGGCTCACAGCAGCAGCTGGGAGGCTGGGGGAGCAGACAGCAGCGGTGGACAGCTATCATAGTAGTCAGTCTGAGCTCTCTGTTTTAGTCAAAATCGATCAGGACCATCTTTACTTTGCTCCGCCCCACCAAGGAAGTGGGTGGGGCTATCAGGTGTCGGAGCCTACTCGTGGATAGTCCGGCTCCCTGGCAGGCCAGTCCGAGGCTGTGTGTGTATTTAAAATGGCAATCAGAGGACCCGGCCCCTAACCCTTACATTAAATTGTGGAGTTTCCGGGTCCTCTGAGTGCTCGGTCCTGTTGGGGCGGAACGAGGAGCCAATCAGGTCCCCCACCCGTTGTTTTGAAATTTTGGCGCTGCGGAAAGCCGATCCAGGCTCGTTGCAATGACGCCATATGATGTTGGCACACAAGCGGCTATATCAGCTGCTGCGAGCCACCATTTTGGGTAGTTGGTCAGCAGAGACAGAAGGAACAAAATGTCGGGGGACAAGCAGCGCCGGAAAGAAGAGAGAAGTTGCCGGACAGAAGTGAGTAGACGCTGCACTCAAGAAAAGAAGAAAGACGACACCAGAGGCAGAAAGCCCTTGTCAGAGCTGGTGAAGATACCCGATTTATCCGGCCCAATGTTGCCCACTTCACGCTGGCTGGCCACCCACGGGTGCCTTCCTATGCTAGGGAAGTCTACCCAGTACCTTCTAGGATTCGTATGGTCACTCAGGCAAAATGCAGTTATAAAAATACAACAGTATATTTATTGTCATACAAACAACACTAGTATATTATGTACACACAGTAAATAAATGCCAAGCAGGTTTACCACATTATATGTCCCTTACCCCAATAGCTTAAGGAGTAATAGTCACCTGGCTGTCCAGACTTCACGACCCATGGATCTCTCTCAGCTGCATATATAGACTCTACTTAGAGAACGACAATTCAAAAGCTAGATCTTGCACCTTCATGAATGAAATCCCATAATGAACTCCCTTCCCCCCTAGAGTCGTTCCTTATATCTCAGGTCTAATTTCCACAGTCTTTCCCCTCCCTGGGCAAACCTCTGGGTCTATTCTTCTTAACCATTGGCCAGTGCAGGACTAGGGGGTTTGGACAGGGCAGTGAAGATGAGCTGTCCTTTCACAGAAGCCCCCTACTGGAATGTAGACAGAACATCTGGACTAGTCCTAAGGAGAACAATTGATGCTAATTGGCTTCCCTTACTTCCAAGAATAAGGTAGCAGTGAGCCCCTCCTAAAATTAACCCCTAACACTACTTTGTGATGTCACAGGGTCCCCATCTGTTCCATGCTTCCTGTAGAGTAAGGAGGGGGGAGAATGAATGTATTGTGGACACCACCTGATCTTTACCCATAACCCTCCTGGTTTCAATTTAAGGACAATAAATAGCAACCTTACTGCAAGTCATCAATATACAATACACAATATACATATTTACACTGAACTACAATGTCCCCTTAACCACATGTTATTGGACAATGCAGTTGTAGTTTGGTGAGCTGGGGAACAAAAGCATGGGCTATAAAAAGTACTAGCTATAATCCACATTATGTGAGAAATGAGAAACCGAATGGTCACAGGGTTATCACACTCACTTCGTCACAGAGCTAAAGAGCTGCTCTGTCCAATGTAGTACCACCAGGGACAAATCAAGAAGATGGCTGCAGAGGACCCATCGCCAAAGGCTGGTATCCGTCACGGAGCAGATAAGTACAATTACTGCTTGTTAGGTCGGGCACAAGGCCCTGGGCGCAGTGGGCAGTAGGCCTGACACCAGTAGGGTTAGTTAGGTAGTTAAGGCTTAGAGCCCTTTGGGCGCTAAGTGCTTAATAGTGGCAGGGCACTAGGCTCTTTGTATATATAGAGTGGGCACCAGGCCCTGTGTGGTTAGGCGGTGGCTAGGCTCTGCTTGATTAGGAGGGCACTAAGCCCTGTTTGGTTAAGAGGGCTCTAGGTCTGGTTTAGTTAGTAGAGAGCTAGGCCCTGTATCTAGGGGGATATTTGGTCCCTTGTGAGTGACTTTAAGTATTAGGTGTAACAGACGGGAAGGGATCCCTGTGCTAATCTAGATTGGCACCAGCTGGCCAGTTCAGCAAAATCTAACAAACTCCCCGGTGTTTATCAAAAACTGTCGCAAGGCGGGATGGGCTTTGCTGCCAACAGCTTGCAGGTCGTGGTCCACTGGTCTACCTTTAGAAGTAGCACTGCGGAAAAAGGAGTGACAGGTGGCTAATAGATGGCAATGAAGAGATTGGTCAGACAGCTGGGTCCAGTACACAAACTGGCAGGGAAGTAGAGAGTCAGCAGGTGAAACGTAGTCAGGACAAGCCGGGGTCTGGTACACAATCTGACAATGGAGTACCGAAATCAGCAGGCAGAAGCAAGGACTGGACTAGCTGGGTGTGGTAATACAATCTGACAGCGGAGTACAGGAATGACAGGCACAATCAAGGTCAGGGCAAACAAGGTCTGTAGCACTGAGATAGAGAGTAGTCAGCAAGCCAGGATCGGTATACTAACGCAGGAGAGCAGGGCTGGTCAGACAGGCAGGAACTGGTATACTATAATCAAGCAATATACAAGCAGCAAGGCACGAAGGAACAGGGTCAGGATACACACAAGTTGCTCTGACACTAAATGAGTGTCAGAGCGAGGTTTATGTACACTGTGATTTCAACATATGTGGCACCTCAGTCAGGTCCGGAAGGGTACCAAAAGTCATGAGTTCCCAAAGTGACAGGCTTAGGCCAGGGTTCCAAGCAGCAGGCGGAGGCCTGTGGTGCAGGTAAGGGTTGGTAGATACTAGTTACCCAGGGCAGGTAAGAAGTAGCAGGACCATGAGATGAGTTCCTCTGTGCCGGGATCGGTTTTTGCTCCAGAGTTGTCAAAGTTAACCATTGTGTGCGTATAGACACTGTATTGTAAGGTGTAGTAGGCCTGTGACCCTTGGTGGGTTGGTCGCTGGCTAGGAAATATATTGTACTGGACATTGTGGCTTGGTGTGTAACCAGTTTATCTCCTCTAGTGTATTCTCTGGTGGGACCCAGAAAACAAATCCCAATCATAGGTGGTTGTGCTAGCTAAATGAAACGCAAAGGGTAATTGCTGAGCTGCTGGTGAGAAGGGTACGGTGTGTTTCATAGTCATCCCTCAGGATCTGAGGAGTACCTGGGGGTGCCAGAGGGAGTATTGTGTTTAGTGTAGTTTTTGTTCCCTCCCTTTGATTCCTAGGCACATTCACAATTTCATGGGGAAAACGGTCGGATGCACATGGTCAATGTACAGTAAGGGAGTACCAAGCTCGCACGCATGCAGCAGCATCTGATTCAAGCTTTGGACATCTCTTAGTTACCTATTTTTCAGTTGTATCACTTGCACCAGCTACAAGGCAGGTGTAAGTGCTGATAGTGAGAACGGTCACGTATGTATGCCAGAACTTGTGTTTGCAATCAAAAGCAACTGTAAAAATGTATTTTATGTACAGTAGAAGACATTAATAACATCCTGATAAACATATTTCACAGAGGGTGAAAACTATATATATATATATGTAAAAGTTTATCCATTAATGACTATATTATTAACAGGTTACAATAATTGAATAATTTTTCTGTGCGTACTGCAGGGACTTTTTCACATATGTATCGCACGCATGCTGCAGTGTATTGTGTCTCTCTCAACATGGCAAGTGCCATATATACAGATGTGTACATAGACCTGTATTCCACAAGAGACGTTTCAGCAGGTCCACTTGTAGTTGAATACCGATGTGCGTATGCCTGATTTTACTTGTTTTTTTGTTTTGTTTTTTAAACGCATTATACGTTTTTTTTGTGTCCTTTAATTGGAACTTGTGTATTTATTGTATACTGAAACATCTCCATTTAGGTTAATTGGCTGCTATCGAATTGACCCAAGTCTGTGTTAGGGAATTTAGACTGTAAGTTCCAATGGGGCAGGGACTGATGTGAATGAGTTCTCTGTACAGCGCTGCGGAATAAGTGGCGCTATATAAATAAATGGTGATGATGATGATTACTACCTTATTATGTTTTACAACTTAAGATGGGTGTAGTTATAAAAAACATGCTTTTTAATGTTTTAAAGCACCTGCTCTAGTCTAATATTCAAATGCTCTTTTGTCTACAACACATCATCTGTGCGCTATGTTAGACACCATGATCTATTAGTTTAACCCTCATTAACCAACAATATGTAAGCTCTATTCTCAAGGAACACTACAATAGTAGAATTCCTACAATTATATGGGGTTGGTTAGTATTAATATACACTCCAGTATGACAGAAATATATTAAATATGTGCATTTGATAAAGCTTACATTTCATCTCTTTCTTAGCCAGTTCCTCTATGTATTTATTATTCCCATTGTTATGTCACTGCCCCAGTTTGTGAAGAAGCACTTATGTACCTTCACTAGTAATACCTTAACAAGCAGGGCCGGACTGGCCATCTGGCACTTCTGGCATTTGCCAGAAGGGCCGATGGCTGTATGGGCCGGTCCGGTCCCTGCGCTTCATGTCCCGCAGCTTTTTCTTATTTTTTTTTTTTTTTTTTAACTTCCGCGCGGCTGCGCGATGTGACGTCATGACGTCACGCAGCCGCCTAGGAGCCGTCAGTCTTTTGAGCTCGCGGGGTTGTTGAGGTGAGTTGGTGTGTCCGGGGATAATGACAGGTACTGCAAGGGAGGGGAATGAGTGAAAATACACGGAGGAAGTGATTGACAATGGCTGCAGGGGGAAGGGGGGGTGTGACAATGGCTGCAGGGGCAAGGGGGGGTGTGTGACAATGGCTGCAGGGGGAAGGGGGGGTGTGACAATGTCTGCAGGGGGAAGGGGGGTGTGACAATGGCTGCAGGGGGAAGGGGGGGTGTGTGACAATGGCTGTAGGGGGAAGGGGGAGTGTGACAATGGCTGCAGGGAGAAGGGGGGGTGTGTGACAATGGCTGCAGGGGGAAGGGGGAGTGTGACAATGGCTGCAGGGGGAAGGGGGGGGGTGACAATGGCTGCAGGGGGAAGGGGGAGTGTGACAATGGCTGCAGGGGGAAGGGGGTGTGTGTGACAATGGCTGCAGGGGGAAGGGGGGGGGGGGTGTGACAATGGCTGAAGGGGGGGGGTGTGTGTGACAATGGCTGTAGGGGGAAGGGGGGTGAGTGTGACAATGGCTGCAGGGGGAAGGGGGTGTGTGTGACAATGGCTGCAGGGGGAAGGGGGGGGTTGTGTGACAATGGCCGCAGGGGGAAGGGGGTGTGTGACAATGGCTGCAGGGGGAAGGGGGAGTGTGACAATGGCTGCAGGGGGAAGGGGGTGTGTGTGACAATGGCTGCAGGGGGAAGGGGGGGGGGTGTGACAATGGCTGAAGGGGGGGGGTGTGTGTGACAATGGCTGTAGGGGGAAGGGGGGTGAGTGTGACAATGGCTGCAGGGGGAAGGGGGTGTGTGTGACAATGGCTGCAGGGGGAAGGGGGGGGTTGTGTGACAATGGCCGCAGGGGGAAGGGGGTGTGTGACAATGGCTGCAGGGGGAAGGGGGTGTGTGTGACAATGGCTGCAGGGGGAACGGGAAGGGTGTGACAATGTCTGCAGGGGGAGGGGATGACAATGGCTGCAGGGGGAAGAGGGGGTGTGTGACAATGGCTGCAGGGGGAAGGGGGGGTGTGTGACAATGGCTGCAGGGGGAAGGGGGGGGGGTTGTGTGACAATGGCCGCAGGGGGAAGGGGGGGTGTGACAATGGCTGCAGGGGGAAGGGGGTGTGTGTGACAATGGCTGCAGGGGGGAAGGGGGGGTGTGTGACAATGTCTGCAGGGGGAGGGGATGACAATGGCTGCAGGGGGAAGAGGGGGTGTGTGACAATGGCTGCAGGGGGAAGGGGGGGTGTGTGACAATGGCTGCAGGTGGAATTAGGAGTGAAAATGTCTGTATGGGGACAATGGCTGTAGGAGGTGGAAAATAAAAAATGGCTAATCTGTGTGGGGGACAATATATGACTATAATGTGTGTGGGGACAGTATATGACTATAATGTGTGTGGGGGGACAGTATAAAACTAATGTGTGTGGGGGACAGTATATGACTAATGTGTGTGGGGGGACAGTATATGACTATAATGTGTGTGGGGGGACAGTATATGACTATAATGTGTATGGGGGACAGTATATGACCAATGTATGCTATTAAGTGAATGTGGGGCTGTTTGGGGAAAATTAGGTATATTTATTAAATGAAATTATGAATTATTTAATGCCTGAGATGGTTGTGGGAAATGTTTATTTTTATTAAATATAAATGCTATTTAATTTCTTGCTGGGGTTGTTTGGAGGGAGGGAAAGCGGTTAATTTATTAAATGGGAATACTATTAATTTAATGTTGGGGCTTGTTGTAGGAAAATAGGTCTATTTATTAAATGTATATACTATTTAATGTCAGGGCTAGTTGGAGGGAAATAGATGTATTTCTCAAATGTGAATACTATCATTTTAATGTTGGGGCTGGAGTGAGGCCTAATTTTAAAACATGGGTGTTATATTGATTTAACACCGCTGCTGGTTGGAGTTTTCTAAATTTCATGTAACCATTTTTTTTTTCAAATAGGGCCCCCAACATTCCAGGATCCAGACAAGCAGCAACTGATCTAAAGACACCAGCGGCCACAAGTGGAGACAATGACAAAACAGGTAAGAGAGACCAGGACATTCTGCCAACTGTCCTGAATTTGGTGGGTGACTGTCCCGCTTAGTCAGGATTTGGTGTGAGTACAAGGACAGTTGGGAGGTATGTACTGCTTCACATTGTACTGCTTGTGACGACAGAACTGTGTGCACCTAATAGTAGTGCTCACAGTATTGCCTGTGTATTTGTTGAAAATGTGTTTAATAACCATATTACATCATAGAAGTCCCCCTGTCTTAAGTGCCTAGGGCCCCCAGAGCCTTAATCCAGCTCTGATTAGCAGGAGGGAGCGGATAGCTACTCCCAGTTCCTGGATAGGACACAGCCTGCAGAGCAAGCCGAGGAGCTCTAAGTCTCATGAGATTTATTAATCTTGTGAGACTAAGTGCATCCCTGCTCACTCTACAGGAAGTTCCCACCCTGCTGGATGTCAGCAGCATCAGAAGCATAGATAAGTGCAGTGGGCTGGGGGTGTTGTAATGTGTTTCTGGGGTGGGGTGTGATATGATAGGGAGGGCCTGATAAATGTAATATTTTCTTATAATGTATGTATCAATGCCCCATGTTGACCACGCCCCCAACATAATGTGGGCACGCCCCTGGCGGCGCCGCTGCTGGGCAGCGGCACACAGTTTTGTCCTGCTGATCAACAGAGGTGGGCCTGTATGCTTGAAATGCCAGGGCTGATTTTTAGTCCCAGTCCGGCCCTGTTAACAAGTCTTTACTGTCCCTACAATACTAACACCTTAATCACACTGTTTATAAAAATACATTCACTTAATTTTAACTAAACCAAATTATTTTCAAGGGAACAGCCAAATGTGCATATTATTTATTACAAACATAATTTTTTCTTAAATAGACTTTTTTTCATTTATAAAACAAAACTTATATTCTGTCATTCAGCAAATCCAGATACTGGACTATATTGCTCAGGCAAGCCTGCAGGTTTCCTATTTCTCAGTGCAGGCCTTCTAGCAATGCCTGTGGACTGTAGCAAGTCATCCTCACCAGCTTCTGTAGAAGATACAAATGGGATATTACTACTCTTGTCACAATCATTTCTTTTCAATAATTAACCATTACATAATTTTTGTCATGGTTGTTTCCTGTCCTTTTTATTATCTATGTCATGTTGGATTATGCAATCAACAGAATAAAGATTTTCAACAATTAAAAATCACAACGCTGATTGGTTGTATGACAAGGGCTGTCCCATGACCCTCTCTTTGGTTCACTGGTTGTCCTTTCTTGGACCACTTTTGGTAGGTACTAACCACTGCATACCGGGAACACCCCACAAGACTTCCCGTTTTGGAAACGACTTGTCTAGCCATCACAATTTGGCACTTGTCAAAGTCACTCAGATCCTCACGCTTGCCCATTTTTTCCTGCTTCCAACACATCAAATTCAAGAACTGACTATTCTCTTACTGCCTAATGTATTATTATTATTATTATTATCCTTTATTTGTTAGGCGCCACAAGAGTTCCGCAGCGCCGTGCAATGCACAAACAATAGACAGTACAGGGTAAAACATTACTGAGGAGTAAACAAATATACCAACACTTCAGAAGCTCCAAGCAGGCTAATGCAGTAAAGGCGGAGCAGAAGAGTAGGTAAGGACACAGGAGGGAAGAGGGCCCTGCTCAAATGAGCTTACATCCTAAGGGAGGGTGAACAAAACTCAGGTACAAATGGGGGCAAGTTGATGTAAGGAGAGAAGAGGGGTCGGGAGGAGGAATGTATCCATTGTAACGAGATAATCAATGTTATTCACTTCACTTGTCAGTGGTTTTAATGCTGTGGCTAATGGGTGTATTCATGTATTTCATATCTATAAGATCCGGCGCTATACAACATGTGGTGCTCAATAAATAAACAATGATGATGATGATATTCGGGACCATACATTGATCTGCAGATTGGACATTATGGCATATTAAACATGCCACCAGGGATTTCTAAGTAAGAAAGTCTATTTACGCTTCAGACAATGGCAATCAACTCTGGAGATCATAAGGAGTTAAACCGCAGAGCTGCTTGATCAACTGCCACCAACACAGATATAGTTCCTGCCAACTTCCCTGTCCACAAAGACTTGCAGACTAACTGGTGAAAAGATTACATAGGAAAGTATCTGGTGTCATATAACAAACAAGATGTAGGTACAGGTATGTGTCATGCAGACAGAATTGTTCTTACAGTATAGCTAGAAGATAGGGCAAGGAGACTTAAAATGTATCCTGGATACAATCATAAGTCAGTGTAAGTGACATAAAATCAGAGCCAGGGTACACATGGTTATATTTAACATCAAGAAAGTGGTTTTTAGAAAGCACTTACTTTTATTAAGATACCACTTTATTATTATATATAAAATAAATCAAATAATGTCAGACTACCTTTTATATATATTAAAAAAAATAGCATTTTCATCTGTTCATGTGTAACAATAGATGGACATTATGAAGCAAATCAACATTATTACTTCAAAACAGATAAGTTATATGCCAAGTTAGCTGATATAATAATAGCATTAAATATAAATATTAACATTAATTCCTATATTTGCACATAAAAGTAATTTCCTCTTAAATGATAAAGGAGAGACAAACTACATACAGATGAATTTCTATACAATACCTTTATACTCTATGTATTCTGTCAAACACCTGGCAATAAATTGGTTAAATCTGATACAACAATGAAGACGTTGATAATCCTATCAGGTGACTGCATGTTGCTGTCAGCATATGCTGCCACCTGTGTGTAATCATCACTGGTAATTTTCAGCCTGTAAACTGCAATGGAATTCAATTGAATGAGAAGCCGTTAACAGAAATAAGACTGTAATTTCAATGCTATCTGCCTTCCTGGCAACCAATCAAAACCTATTATGGACTAAGGCCAGTGGAAGAATGTATCTAAATGAGCAGCTGATAAAAGGCCAACTAGGTTCAAAGCACACTGCCATTAACTCAATATCACCAGAAACTTTCTTAAAATTCCTTCAATTAAATAGGAGCATAAAGATATGTAACAAAGCTTTCTCAGAAGCAGACAGCCTCTTCAGCTTATTTTATTATGTCAGTGTTTACAAGCACACCTACTCTCAGCAATAAAGTATTCACTCTCCATGTTATAGCTTTCTTACAAGTACAATAAAAGCAATGGATTATAGGAAAACAAAGTTGGTTAGTTGAAGTCAGATAAAATGCTTACGGTTGATAACATAACCAATAGACCTTAGTCTTAACCTTAACTCCTAAGTTAACGCCTATGTTGGCAAATAATGGTTATTTATTTAAATTAAACTGTAACTGCTATGGTGATGGGAGAATACTGTACTCGTCCTTGTCCATCCATAAGCGCACCCTTTTTCTTAAACTTTACGGGACCGCAAGTCAGCCCAGATGATCTGTACTTGCACCGAACCTAAGCCGACTCTTCGAAGGGCATAGGTTCCAAACGCCTGACTATTATGAATGTGCGTATCACCCACCTTGCTTATCCTGTACAGTGTTCTCCTGCCACACCAGGTTCCCTCCTGAACCTAGGCCTGCCACCATACTACCCCTTAACCAATTTTCGTAACGCACTATAAATCTCTGCTATAAAGATACCTAACCACTCATCGGTTAGGTTACACCCCATCAGGCCTGTAGAGGCCCGGGTTCTGAAACCTTATTTCTGGGTGCTCAATTCGCAGTCCACCAATTGACTGTAGATACTTGGCTACGACCGCATTCACCTTCTTACAGGTACGGTCCACCATTCTTCCTTCTGGAAAAGATCTCCACACTAGCCGGGGAACTATGTTGGACCAGCATAGGAACAATTCAGGCCAGGAGGCATGCACCTATGTTAGGTCGGACAATATTGCTAGGCGCAACTCAATAGATTTGGCATTGCCAAAATCATTTCCACCCAGATGCATAAGCAGAATATGGGGAACCCAACTCTCAGCTATTTTTCTGGAGAGTAGTCCTTTAAAAATCTGCCACCTTATTTCCCTCCAACCTACCAACCAAGCCAATATACCACTACCGGGCAGGGGAACGCATCTGTATTACCAGCTGCTCTGTACAAAGCAGCCGAATACATAATCTAGTGACCTAGGACCCAGATCTTCAGCGAAGTTCCATGCTCTGTAATACAGCAAAACAACACTATTAAAGCACCACATAGCAATCCCATAGGTAATGGAAGCTACTGCACATCGACACAAATGAGACCCACTAAAAGGAAAAGAAGAAATATTGCGGGAGATAAGGAAGGAGGAAACAAAAAGAGAATGAGAAGAAGAAGATGGGCAGACGAAGGTAAAAACCGTCAAAACCTTGTGGTACAAATTGCCAGTCAGGTCCACCCGAGAGGGAAAATCCAGAGAAATCCCTTTGTGCCCAAGAGCAGCAAGCAAAAGAGTCCAGTGTCAACCCATAAAGAGGTGGATAAGAAAAGTTCAAAAGAGAAGAGAGGGCATCACATATTGTAGATATGCAGTGGACTTCTGTCTGCCTAACTCCTGAATATATAGACTAGAGATGAGCGCACTCGGATTTCTGAAATCCGAGCCCACCCGAACGTTGCCGATCCGAGTCGGATCCGAGATAGATCCGGGTATTGGCGCCAAATTCAAATCTGAAACTGAGGCTCTGACTCATAATCCCGTTGTCGGATCTCGCGATACTCGGATCCTATAAATTCCCCGCTAGTCGCCGCCATCTTCACTCGGGCATTGATCAGGGTAGAGGGAGGGTGTGTTAGGTGGTCCTCTGTCCTGGTAGATCTCGTGCTGTGCTGTTTAGTTCTGTGCTGTGCTGTTTAGTTCTGTGCTGTGCTGTGCTGTGCTGTGTTCTGCAGTATCAGTCCAGTGGTGCTGTGTGCTGTGCTCTGTCCTTCTGAGGTCAGTGGTGCTGCTGGGTCCTGTGCTGTGTTCTGTTCAGTCCAGTGGTGCTGTGTCCTGTGCTCTGTGCTTCTAAGGGCATAGTTATTTCCCCAATATTCCCCTGTGTTTAAAAAAAAAAAAAAATTTATTTAAAAAAATACCAAAAACTAATTTAATTTTTTTTAATTACCACAAAATTTGCACAACCAATCCTGCAGTATAAGCCCATTGGTACTGCAATATTACCAAGTTCAAACATTCAGCAGTAAAAGTCCAGTGGTACTGCAATATTACAAAGTTCACACATTCTGCAGTATCAGTCCAGTGGTGCTGTGTCCTGTGCTCTGTCCTGCTGAGTTCCGTAGTGCTGCTGGGTCCTGTGCCGTGTCCTGTACAGTCCAGTGGTGCTGTGTCCTGTGCTCTGTGCTTCTAAGGGCATAGTTATTTCCCCATTATTCCCACGTTTTTAAAAAATAAAAAAAAATAAAAAAAAAATTAAAAATTAAAAATTAAAAAAAAATATATAATTATAACCAAATTTGCAAAACCAATCCAGCAGTATAAGTCCATTGGTACTGCAATATTACCAAGTTCACACATTCTGCAGTATCTTGTGCTACATATAATGGAGACCAAAAATTTGGAGGATAAAGTAGGGAAAGATCAAGACCCACTTCCTCATGACATAGACGATGAAATGCCATCAACGTCGTCTTCCAAGCCCGATGCCCAATCTCGTAGTACCGGGCATGTACAATCCAAAAAGCCCAAGTTAAGAAAAAGTAGCAAAAAGAGAAACTTAAATTCATCTGAGGAGAAACGTAAAGTTGCCAATATGCCATTTACGACACGGAGTGGCAAGGAACGGCTTAGGCCCTGGCCCGTGTTCATGACTAGTGGTTCAGCTTCACCCACGGATCTTAGCCCTCCTCCTCCTCCCCCCCCCTACAAAAAATTGAAGAGAGTTATGCTGTCAGCAACAAAACAGCAAACAACTCTGCCTTCTAAAGAGAAATTATCACAAATCCACAAGGCGAGTCCAAGGATGTTGGTGGTTGTCGAGCCTGACCTTCCCATCACTGTACGGGAAGAGGTGGCTCGGGAGGAGGCTATTGATGATGTAGCTGGCGCTGTGGAGGAACTTGATGATGAGGATGGTGATGTGGTTATTGTAAATGAGGCACCAGGGGGGGAAACAGCTGATGTCCATGGGATGAAAAAGCCCATCGTCATGCCTGGTCAGAAGACCAAAAAATGCACCTCTTCGGTCTGGAGTTATTTTTATCCAAATCCAGACAACCAATGTATGGCCATATGTAGCTTATGTAAAGCTCAAATAAGCAGGGGTAAGGATCTTGCCCACCTAGGAACATCCTCCCTTATACGTCACCTGAATAACCTTCATAGTTCAGTGGTTAGTTCAGGAACTGGGGCTAGGACCCTCATCGGTACAGGGACACCTAAATCCCGTGGTCCAGTTGGATACACACCAGCAACACCCTCCTCGTCAACTTCCTCCACGATCTCCATCAGATTCAGTCCTGCAGCCCAAGTCAGCAGCCAGACTGAGTCCTCCTCAATACGGGATTCATCCGAGGAATCCTGCAGCGGTACGCCTACTACTGCCACTGCTGCTGTTGCTGCTGTTAGTCAGTCATCTTCCCAGAGGGGAAGTCGTAAGACCGCTAAGTCTTTCACAAAACAATTGACCGTCCAACAGTCGTTTGCCATGACCACAAAATACGATAGAAGTCACCCTATTGCAAAGCGTATAACTGCGGCTGTAACTGCAATGTTGGTGTTAGACGTGCGCCCGGTGTCCGCCATCAGTGGAGTGGGATTTAGAGGGTTGATGGAGGTATTGTGGCCCCGGCACCAAATTTACTACCGGGGCCACTCCACTGTGCAGTCCATATTTAGGTGTATCAGATATTAAACAACGGTGACAGTTGATGCCCAATTTTTTAATTATATTGTGGCCTCGGTACCAAATTGTGTACCGGGGCCACCACACTACGCAGTCCATACCCTTTTTTGGTGGAATTCTGACCCGTGGAGGGTTTTTTAATTATATTGTGGCTTCGGTACCAAATTGTGTACCGGGGCCACCACACTATGCAGTCAAGATAGATAGATGCGTATCATAGATAAAGTACATTCAGTGGTGTGGGGCAAATTGAAAAATATTCAAAATGCACTGACATTATCAAAAACAAGAGGTTGTCACACGCTAAAACTCCAACATGTATATGATGGAGAGGATGGAGGAGCAGCCGTATGTGCAGTGTAATGCAGACCTGTTGAAGGTTTTTTATATATTTTATTGTGGTGCCCAGTGCCCACTCCTCTACGCAGTCCAGATACATTTATTGGTGCGAATCATAAAAGTTCAGGGTTTTTAATATATATTGTGGTGACCCACTCCTCTACGCAGTCCAGGTACATTTATTGGTGCGAATCATACAAGTTCAGGGTTTTTAATATATATTGTGGTGACCCACTCCTCTACGCAGTCCAGGTACATTTATTGGTGCGAATCATAAAAGTTCAGGGTTTTTAATATATATTGTGGTGACCCACTCCTCTACGCAGTCCAGGTACATTTATTGGTGCGAATCATACAAGTTGATGGTTTTCTTATTATATATATTGTGGTGACCCACTCCTCTACGCAGTCCAGATACATTTATTGGTGCGAATCATAAAAGTTCAGGGTTTTTAATATATATTGTGGTGACCCACTCCTCTACGCAGTCCAGGTACATTTATTGGTGCGAATCATACAAGTTCAGGGTTTTTAATATATATTGTGGTGACCCACTCCTCTACGCAGTCCAGGTACATTTATTGGTGCGAATCATAAAAGTTCAGGGTTTTTAATATATATTGTGGTGACCCACTCCTCTACGCAGTCCAGGTGCATTTATTGGTGCGAATCATACAAGTTGATGGTTTTCTTATTATATATATTGTGGTGACCCACTCCTCTACGCAGTCCAGATACATTTATTGGTGCGAATCATAAAAGTTCAGGGTTTTTAATATATATTGTGGTGACCCACTCCTCTACGCAGTCCAGGTACATTTATTGGTGCGAATCATACAAGTTGATGGTTTTCTTATTATATATATTGTGGTGACCCACTCCTCTACGCAGTCCAGATACATTTATTGGTGCGAATCATAAAAGTTCAGGGTTTTTAATATATATTGTGGTGACCCACTCCTCTACGCAGTCCAGGTACATTTATTGGTGCGAATCATACAAGTTCAGGGTTTTTAATATATATTGTGGTGACCCACTCCTCTACGCAGTCCAGGTACATTTATTGGTGCGAATCATACAAGTTCAGGGTTTTTAATATATATTGTGGTGACCCACTCCTCTACGCAGTCCAGGTACATTTATTGGTGCGAATCATACAAGTTGATGGTTTTCTTATTATATATATTGTGGTGACCCACTCCTCTACGCAGTCCAGATACATTTATTGGTGCGAATCATAAAAGTTCAGGGTTTTTAATATATATTGTGGTGACCCACTCCTCTACGCAGTCCAGGTACATTTATTGGTGCGAATCATACAAGTTGATGGTTTTCTTATTATATATATTGTGGTGACCCACTCCTCTACGCAGTCCAGATACATTTATTGGTGCGAATCATAAAAGTTCAGGGTTTTTAATATATATTGTGGTGACCCACTCCTCTACGCAGTCCAGGTACATTTATTGGTGCGAATCATACAAGTTCAGGGTTTTTAATATATATTGTGGTGACCCACTCCTCTACGCAGTCCAGGTACATTTATTGGTGCGAATCATACAAGTTCAGGGTTTTTAATATATATTGTGGTGACCCACTCCTCTACGCAGTCCAGGTACATTTATTGGTGCGAATCATACAAGTTCAGGGTTTTTAATATATATTGTGGTGACCCACTCCTCTACGCAGTCCAGGTACATTTATTGGTGCGAATCATAAAAGTTCAGGGTTTTTAATATATATTGTGGTGACCCACTCCTCTACGCAGTCCAGGTACATTTATTGGTGCGAATCATACAAGTTGATGGTTTTCTTATTATATATATTGTGGTGACCCACTCCTCTACGCAGTCCAGATACATTTATTGGTGCGAATCATAAAAGTTCAGGGTTTTTAATATATATTGTGGTGACCCACTCCTCTACGCAGTCCAGGTACATTTATTGGTGCGAATCATACAAGTTCAGGGTTTTTAATATATATTGTGGTGACCCACTCCTCTACGCAGTCCAGGTACATTTATTGGTGCGAATCATAAAAGTTCAGGGTTTTTAATATATATTGTGGTGACCCACTCCTCTACGCAGTCCAGGTGCATTTATTGGTGCGAATCATACAAGTTGATGGTTTTCTTATTATATATATTGTGGTGACCCACTCCTCTACGCAGTCCAGATACATTTATTGGTGCGAATCATAAAAGTTCAGGGTTTTTAATATATATTGTGGTGACCCACTCCTCTACGCAGTCCAGGTACATTTATTGGTGCGAATCATACAAGTTGATGGTTTTCTTATTATATATATTGTGGTGACCCACTCCTCTACGCAGTCCAGATACATTTATTGGTGCGAATCATAAAAGTTCAGGGTTTTTAATATATATTGTGGTGACCCACTCCTCTACGCAGTCCAGGTACATTTATTGGTGCGAATCATACAAGTTCAGGGTTTTTAATATATATTGTGGTGACCCACTCCTCTACGCAGTCCAGGTACATTTATTGGTGCGAATCATACAAGTTCAGGGTTTTTAATATATATTGTGGTGACCCACTCCTCTACGCAGTCCAGGTACATTTATTGGTGCGAATCATACAAGTTGATGGTTTTCTTATTATATATATTGTGGTGACCCACTCCTCTACGCAGTCCAGAAAGATACCTCGTTGCAACGTTTTGGACTAATAACTATGTTGTGAGGTGTTCAGAATACACTGTAAATGAGTGGAAATGCTTGTTATTGAATGTTATTGAGGTTACTAATAGCATAGGAGTGAAAATAAGCCCAAAAACTTGATTTTTAAACTTTTTATGTTTTTTCCAAAAAAAATCCGAATCCAAAACCTTAAATCCGAAACGAGACCTTTCGTCAAGTGTTTTGTGAGACAAATCCGAACCCCAAAAATAATGAAAATCCGGATCCAAAACACAAAACACGAGACCTCAAAAGTCGCCGGTGCACATCCCTAATATAGACCTGACTCCCCATCTACAGCTGCAGATGTGGCAGCACCTATTCTATAAGAATGTGTGCCAAATTGCGTGCTATTCAATCCCAAGGCGTCTAGCGTGTGCTTAAAGACCACTGTAAACTGGTACCCCGTGAGGTGGTGCCATCAGTATGAACCAGCCATAGCAACACATCCTTTAGCCTCAGTCCAGAAAAGCTAGCAACCCCTTGCCCCGGGCAAACCTAGCAATTGCGCAGAGGCGATAGCGTAACTCATTTCCCCTTATCCAGCTGATCCGTTTTGGACAGACGCACCCTGCAAGATAGTGAATGAGGGGATAGAACAACGTGTGTAGCCAACATCCGGTCTCTACTACCAGGAACCAGATTCGGAAAAACGAGCCACTCCTGCCAGCTAGCCGATATCTACGCAATGTGGAAGGCGCTAACAAGGATTCTGCCTGGCTCCTTATTCCAGCTAAACAATCTGCCAGACATAAGCGGGACAGAGAGAATCATTGAGAGCCGCCTCAGGGGCAAGAATCCGAAACTTGTCAAAATTACCACTGGACACAGCATCTGCTAAACTGTTTTCAACACCAGACACATGCGGTGCACTCAGGGCCGGATTATCCCGAGGTCTAACTGGGCTATAGCCCAGGGGCCTCGGGCATCCAGGGGGCCCTTCAAAGTCCTCAGCAGCATTATTGATCAGTCCGGGGGTGGGGGCGCCCCCAGCCCGATCAATGCTGCTGAGCACTGTCACTGTAGACCTCCGTACCCGGCATTTAGTAATCTGCTTACTGAGGAAATCTCGCGAGTGAACTCTCACGAGATCTCCTCAGTAAGGAGCTTACAGAGCGCGGGGACGGAGGACTACAGTAACAGGTAAGTGCTTGAGGGGGGGCCCTCACGGGGTACAGGGGGGGGCGGTGGGTGGCTCACATTGGGGGCCTCACGGGGGAATGGAGGCGTCCTTAGCCCAGGGGCCTCCATTCCCTTAATCCGGCCCTGGGTGCACTAAAGGATATGTCATAGGACAAGCAGTGTAACACCAGTTTTTGGAGCAAACTGGGGTATAGGAAGCGTTCTGCTTATTAATTACATGCACCACTCCCACTGCCGACTTGAAATTACAAAAGGTACCCAAGGACCCCTTCACTGGCAAACAGATACCCTGAAGAAACCTGGGAAAAAAACAAAAACTGCGCCGTGGAAATCTGTCCAGCCAACGGGAAAGGCTTGAAAAATCCATTGGGAAAACCGCCTTAATGAGCTCCTGTGGGAGTGGAGACTCCCACCACACCCTCTCTTGCCAGTTTGTCACAATCCCTGGCCACGTGGGGCCCGCTACAGAGAGAGCAGGTACGTGCAAACCTGCATGCGGCACCTGATTCACAATGTCCCCTATTAAAGGCATATTTTTGCCTTTTTCGCTGTACTGGCATGCCAGGCCTTCCTCGCCACGGGGGACCCCTTCTGTCCGCAATGAAGGGGTCAACCCACCCCTCCTCCGTATCCTTGAGCCAGGCCTCAATGTCCTTGAGCCCGAATAACAGATTAGGGTGGCCATCGTATTTTCACCTAAACTCTTCATCATATGCCAGCCAGAAAGCCGGGCAATATGATACATACATCCCATGTATCAGTTGCCGGTAAGTCAGCACCTCCATGTACTCCCTGGGATGAAACTCAAGATAACAGGCCATAAACAGATACGCTCTGCTCAACCAACTGCGGTAAGTTTTAAAACTAGCCTCACTGCTACCGCCCTTTGCCATAGCTGCAACGTTCTTGGCCTTCTCAGTGACAGTGAACATGTCTATGTACCGCCCCTTGAGAATCCTATCCCTCACTGAAGCTCAAAGTCCTATATATATGGCTGTATTCTCGCAGTGTAGCATCTCGGATCCTGTGAGCTGGCTGGCCCTAGTAAGCATCTGGGATGAACCTGACATACGAACACCCTGTTGCAGGACATAATATTTGTGCAGTGTCTTCACTGGCTTGGGAGGACAGGCGCCAGGATTATCTGAATCCTGACTAATACATTGACATTCTGACCTGACAGGAAAGTCATCATAAACATTGTGATGATTATGTAGTATGTCTAATGATTGAGTGTTATTTTCTGTTGAATCATGTATGAAAATGTATATTGTATGTAACCTTGTAATGTAATCTCAATGTGTGCTTTGCTAAATGACATGAGTCTGAAACTATGCAAGTGTCAATAATCTGTTGAAATTATCCAGACCAGGGAGAGATAGGCATCTGAGGAGTTTGAAGCCAAAAGTTGTAGACCATCTAACCAAGCAGAATGAGCAAAGGTGGGAATTCAGGTCCTGTGAACATTCCAGAGCTCAGGACATCCCTAGCTCAGTTTGAATGCCCTGTGACATTTGGGAGATCAATCTGTCCTTATTGACAGCTAAACTCCAAAGGTGGGGGGTGAGAGCTATGTGTGCATTTTTATGAGGGGGTCTATCAAGACTGAAGTGTCCCATATTCCTCAATTGTGTTCTCTCACACACCAGGTCTTAACTAGTAAGTAGTGACTTTTATTTCTTATTTTATTTTTTGAAGCCTATTTGAGCGCATATATTGTATGTCTTGTTATTAATTTTTGCAACTAAGCCTTGGAACCATTTTTCAGATTAAATAAATTTAATCTAGTGTATTCTCCGTGATTTTTTGTGTACTTACGAAGCCCAGGGAGGCTCATACTACATGTGTATGTGATTTAAGTGTGAAACATAAATAAGTGGTTCTGGTGAAGGTAAGGACACCATAATAAATCCTTTGTGGTGGCAGAATAGGTGTATTCATTGCTAAGTGACGAAGGTGATGTCAGCCACGGCCAGGTGTTCCGATTGTTGTATCTGGGACAGGCTTGGCGTTCGTGACAAACATCATCAAAATACACTCACCCAGCCCCCGAGATCCAACAGAGGAACTGAGCCAATTCGGACCAATAAATGCTGCCTCGAGAGTGATGCCTATCATCATGCATGTCCTGGCGCACAGTGTAATCTGCTGGGTAAAAAAGATTAGCATCATCCTCATCAAATAAACTCAGCGACCGCTATCAATCCTCTACTGATGCAGCGCGAGAGTGGCCACTAGCGCCCTGTGAACACCCTGACCTGGATGCCCTGCTGCGCAAAATTTCCCTTGACTCAGCCTTGTGTGCCCCCACCCTAGGTGCTGCCGCCGCTGCTTCCGC